>NW_028270143.1:76766382-77066777 GCF_037043375.1 Chiloscyllium plagiosum
CCGCCTCGGGTTAAGTATTGATCACCATATTTACCCATAGAGGCACTTTGTCCTTTAACTATTTTCAAGATGCTTCATTCACATTTTTCACTATGTGATTGCTGATGTCAGATGGCATCGGTGCATTAGGAGCCATTTCAAATGACTGGTGCATTCAATATATAAGGGGTAATTATATGCTCTGCTCCTTCTTTAAACATGTTGTCTTGTGCACTGTCAGCATCAGACCCCAGGCAAGGTTCCACAGTTGCTTACAGATCTGTATGGGATATCCCAAATCATTCAGCTCCTGGGTGAGGGGGAATTAATTGATTTCTCTTCAATATTCACCTAACTTGTAATATGGGCACAATAAAATGAATTTTAAAAAGATCCAACCCTCATGAATATCTGTCTTCCAACTGAATTTATGTTTTAAAAGCAGCTATCTTGAGTTTACGAAAACGTTTATTGGTCATTCTGCTATAATATGTGTTTTGTTAACATAAATTCATTGTAACACAATTGATGAATTGGGGGCACTGTTTCTAAAGTGCAAACATTTAAAAGATGTAATGGCTGTAATGTGATTACATCACCAACACTTTAAGCACTGTTTCTAAAGCATAATTTTTCTATAATGCAGGGTTGTATTAATCATTATATACAAGAAGAATTAATAACACGTCGGCACGGTGGCACGGTGGCACAGTGGTTAGCACTGCTGCCTCACAGCGCCAGAGACCCGGGTTCAATTCCCGACTCAGGCGACTGACTGTGTGGAGTTTGCACATTCTCCCCGTGTCTGCGTGGGTTTCCTCCGGGTGCTCCGGTTTCCTCCCACAGTCCAAAAGATGTGCGGGTCAGGTGAATTGGCCATGCTAAATTGCCCATAGTGTTAGGTTAAAGGGGTAAATGTAGGGGTATGGGTGGGTTGCGCTTCGGCGGGTGGGTGTGGACTTGTTGGGCCGAAGGGCCTGTTTCCACACTGTAAGTAATCTAATCTAATCTAAAAAAAAACACAACACACAAAGATTAGACATGAGTGAGTCCAAACTGAAGCAAGTTTACAAAAAAAAAGGACAGTTGGTCTCTAAGTTGTTTGTAAAGAGCAGATAGTTGAAGTTTACAGCCATTACAGTGAAATGTGTAAGGAGTGATGATATTGGTAATTGAACAGAAAGCTTAGTTTTGCAGGTTGGTTCAGATTCTGGAGTTCTGATTTCTTTAGACTGTGATGGAATTCCAACACTCAGGTTGAGAAAGAGTCCTTCGTGGTCCAGTTGCCGTATGTCTGGTTTGCACAACTAAGATAAAGAGAGGATCTTTACCTGCAAAACAGGGGTGGCTAGGGGTTAATTCTTCAGCTATGAAATTCTTGGCATTCTAACATTTGAACGCAGACTGGTGCATGAGAGCATTCAGTCCCATTAGCAAACTCCAGTGGAGTTGAAACTGTTATTTTGTAACCTCGGTCCTTGCATATTCTTCAAAGTGGAGAACACAAAATCTGACTGTGGTTGCAAAGATGACATCCAGTCTGTTCTGACTTGCATTTTGCCCCCTTTGAAGGGTTGCTGTTTGATCTGTAGATGAGATATTCTGTGCGCTTCTCTGTCCAGAAAGCCACTTAATTTATCACCATTTTTCATGTATCAGCCCTTTCTTGAATTACAAGTTTAAAATGTCCGCAGTGTTTTGAGGTTTTGACGTGTGGTTGTGACATGCATTCATCAGTTTTTGTTCAGTAGACGAGTGTGCAGCTTTGTAAACATAGTTTTATAATTTTGATTTGAAAGAAAAAAGTGATGAATAAAAAGCAGTTAGAGGCTGGACCACACCAGAGCAAATACAGAATCTCCATGTACTAACCTTCCCAGTGAAGATTCACACCATCTTAATCAGCAGGTCATTCCTTTTATACATTAAGAACTCCACCAATCAAATCCTTCAAATAGTATTAAGTCCTGAATATTGCACTTCAGTCACAATTTGAAAAACAAATGCAATAAACTTGTATATGTGATCTGAATCAATTAAAAATGTAGTTGATCAGGAATTCTCAACTGATGGTGACATGAATAAAGCAACAGAAATTTTTCTGTTAACTATGATGTTGTGTATATTCTGTATATTAAACATTTTCTTTTGCAAAATTAGATTGCCAGAAACCATTAAGTAATTCCATTGACAATAGTGCTGCTGAAAATATTCAATAATTTCCATTTAGATATAGATTTAAATTTCCAAGCATTTCCGCCATGATCTCATTGAATGGTAGAGCAAACTTGATGGACCTAATAGCCTATTCCTACTTCTACATCTTCTGGTCATATTTAAATGAATGAGTTGCATAAAGGGGGTATTATGGTACAGCAGTACAGTCCTTGCCTCTTCTCTAGAAGGACTGGCTTCAGTCCCACTTCAGTACTGAATGAGCAAGAAAAATGCAGCAAAACAGGTTGATTATCAACTTGCCAACCCTTTGAACAATGGAACTCTGACTGGACATACAGACCTGGTTTGCTTGAGTTCAACATCAGAGTGATAAGGAGGAGCCATACTGTACTCAAAAAGCCAACTCTGTTTCTCTGTCCACAGATGCTGCCAAACCTGCTGAGATTCTCCAATATTTTCTCCTTTTATTTCAGATTTCCAACAACCACAGTATTTTGATTATGTATAAGAGTTTTATATTGGATTCAAAGGTTTGAAGTTTCTTTCCCCTCCAAAGATGCTGCCAGACCTATTGAGTTTCTCCAATCTTGTTCATACATTCTTGTTGTGATTCTCATACTCAGTCTCATTTGTCGGCTTGAATAAGATCAATGTCTTTCTATTGCTCCTCATGTCTCTTCGGCATACTGACAATAGAACATCTCAGTTGATCCATTTTTCTGATGACTGTGGCTTCTGATTTCCTGACATTAACCAAACTTTCTGCCCTGCCATTTGGATTAACAGAGCATCCACCTTGTGTCAAGGGTTGTACTACCTCTGCCATTTATTGCTGTAGCTTTTCTTAGCCTGTTTTACCTACTGAAGGATTGCTTTGGCTTGAGGTTGTGTTCTGCAAGTCTGAGGCATCCATTTTCCTCATTAACAATTCTGCTACTGAATATCTTCATTGAATGGTGTTACTCTGCCACAGAATGGAGATAATTCCCAGGCTGAATTCTTAGGGCATGAATGACTTCATATTCTTGACTGAGAATAGAGTAAAGTTGTCACTTGGTTGATGAGCCTTGCATACAAAGTGAACATCTTGAAATTGATGTTCATGAATCGCGGTCCATTGCCTGCTACTATTTTTTCTGGAAAGCCATGTATCACAGAAATCTTTTGCAGTGCTCTGAAAACTGAGTCTGATGTAGTTGAATTATGACTTCAATCCGTACTGAATAATAGTCGACCATGACTAGGTAAATCATCCCTTTAAAATCAAGTGAATATGTTGCTGGATTTTCCCATGTCCTTTCCTGAAATTACAATGAAATTGTTAGCTCGGACATCAGGTGATTGTGTATGGCACATGTTTGACATGATGAAGTGTAATCCAACATGGCTTTCAAATTGCCTGGCATCCACATTGATTACTTTCCTCTCAGCCTGCACCTTGTGGTGCCAAGATATCCCACGTGGAGTTTTGATAGGTTTTCTTTTCACATTGACTTTGTAACATAAGCATCCAACAGTTGTTCACCATTAACCTTTTACTATTGCAAAATGTTGTTTCTCTTCTTGGTACCTTTTCTGAGCTTGGACTGCTGGACTATTTTAACGACCCTGCAGGTAAAGTTGTCTAATCATCATGCCTTCCTTCTCAGATTTTTGAGCTGCATGAATTTAAGTTTGCCACCAGTTGCCTGTAAAGTGTCACTTATTGCCATAGAATAAGACTCTATTTTGTCGACAGGAATAAGATCTGCTTTCTGTGCTCCTACCACTGCTGGTCTCCACAGCATAGTAGTCATTACTTATAACTTAACTGGAACATAAACTAGTTCTAAATGTATAGACATTGTCATACATTATCATCTTAAGCATGAACCTAAAGACATTTTTTAAAAATTTTTTCAATTCCATTAACGCTACAGAGGATCTATGGTCTAACTCAACCTGGAATTCCAGTCACATGATGTAAATGCTACCATTTCCTTCTCTATGGTTGCATATTTCTATTCCCTCTCCAAAGATCATGAAGTAAAATAGACTGATTTTTACATGTCATTAGTTTGCACTTGAATAAGAATGACTCCCAGTGTAGTGGAGGATGCATCCACAGCTGTTCTGGAGAATATGCCTGATTTGTGCTAAAATATCAATAAAACCAACTTCTCTTTAATCTTTTCAAAAGCTGCAGTCTATTCCTAACTCCAAAACCATTTTTCTTTAAAGCTCTCTTACGATTTGAGTAAAACCGGCTACATTGAGGGGTAAACTTTCCTAATGGATTCACCAAGCCTTTGACAGGAACACCACATACTCTCTTCCCTTCTTTGGATTTATCATTATACTTTACCCTTGGATAATGTGTCCTAAAAGCAGAATCATCATTCTAGAGAAATGGCATTTCCCATTTATTGTAAGGTCAGTACCTTATAGTTCCTGACCCACTGACTGGGTTTCTACTTAATTTTACCATGCCCTAGATTGTTACTCAAAGGGTGAATGGCCCCTCGTGTCCCTTCCAGGATTCTGAGCATTGCCCTTTAGAAAATCTCTGGTGTGGAGGAGATCCCAAATGATAGATAGATGAGGCAGCTCCATGCAATGGTGTAATAACTCTGGTCAGTACTCTTCACTCATGGTCTAAGGGAACTGCCCAAACCCACTCGGCATCTAGTTTTGTAAGTAGCTTGCTTGGTGCCAATTTTGCCCAGCTGTTGGCAATATAGAAATTAGCATGGATTGCCCTCCTAACACCTTTGTTTAACCAAATGAGATCCACAGAGAGTTTTTGTTCTCCAATTGCCTTGAACACATTTTCTTGCCCTTTAGCACCATTCAGTTGAATTTACCATTGATGACGTAACCCCTCTACCATCATGTTGTCTAAAGGAGATTTTACTTTTACCATCCATGGACGAGGAATTTTCCTGGAAGGAAGCCAACAGATGGATTTAACATATTCTTACTTCAATTTGTCTAAACAGTTGAATAGCTTTGAAAACTCTTTCTGAAATTATCTCGCTTCTTCATTCTGAAATGCCACATATTGCATCATTCTCTCTCTCTCTAAGAGACTTGGATGAATCCATGCATGTCTTCTCAGCAACAAGTATTCTGATTTGTTCAGTAATGCATACTGTTTGACTAACATTTCATCCACTGTGACTAAGCTTGTGGTGTATTTTCTACCTTGGAATTTTATATTCACTGTTTCTGTGTTGAGTTAAAATCTGTTTCAAATCCCTTTAATCTTCAAATTGGCAATATGGAATCTGTTTTGAACATTCTTAACCGTACCTAGGAATATTGTCTTCACCTTTTGTTTTGCATCTTTAGCTTATTGAATTTTGTTGCCATTGCATGATTTCTATTCTTCTGGAAATGTTCTTTTGCAGGACCTTTTCTTTGTATTTGAGGTGACAAAGGCACAGTTCATTTACAATATTTTCTGAAGTGTCCTGCATTGACATTTATAGCACTCGGCTCCCCCTGCTGGAGATTAATTTAGTTGATGACTCTGCTGCCAACTTTTTTGTCATTTTTCTGAGTTTTAGGGAGGGGAACGATACCATCTTGGAGCCTTCTCACCTGACCATGTAAGGAGAATCTCTGGTTTCACATAATACTGACAGATTGAATACTCTGATTTCTGCCTGTGAATTGAATTGACTGTTCAAATGTTAAATCCTCCTTGATTGAAGAAAATCAGTTAACTTCTCATCCCTCACACTAGCTACTATGTGGTCTTGATTTTAATTCATCAGACAAACTCTCAACCTGCAACATCCTTCTGAACAACCTTAATC
This sequence comes from Chiloscyllium plagiosum, assembly GCF_037043375.1. NCBI lineage: Eukaryota > Metazoa > Chordata > Chondrichthyes > Orectolobiformes > Hemiscylliidae > Chiloscyllium > Chiloscyllium plagiosum. The sequence goes on from NW_028270143.1 coordinate 76,772,340, forward strand.
CATCATAAAGACTTCTGTTGATTCTCTGAAGTGTGAAATCATTGACTAAAGCTCACCTGTTCTATCATAATTTTTTTTTGTGGTCAAAGTATCTATATAAAGCTTTAACCAATGCATCATGTTCAATAGTACCACCTTCCATGCTTTGTCTTAGTAAAATATTGTCCGCTTTTGGATACGCAGAATATAAAACTGTGGTGACTGGATGACACTGCTCCTTTCTGTGTGAAACTGTTGCTTCCAGAACTCCCAAGTCTAGCCCATTGCAGGTCATCCACATTATCACATGGTTCAGGTCGTAGTAAGCACTCCACTGGAGCTGCCTTCCCTTTGGACTATCGTACTTGACTTATCTGGGTGAGTACTTGGGCTTTTCTGTCTTACTGTCAGAATGTTTCAATTCTCATATATGTCCATAGTATTGTCAGTTTGAGGCTACACATCAAAGTCCTCTGAGTTATTTTTCCCACCAGTCAGAGTCTTCTTACTCTATGGCCCTTTAATCAAAAGTTCTGACATCCATCTCTTACTTTTGTATTCACTGGCTAGACCAGTATTTATTGCCCGTCCCAAATCGTCCAGAGGATAGTTCAGGGTCAACTATTATTATTGCTATGGGACTAGAGTCACATGTAGGCCAGAACAGGTAAGGTTGGCAGTTTCCTTCCTTAATGGATATTGGTGAACCAGATAGGGTTTTCCAACAATTGGCAACAATTTCATGGTCATCATTAGTCTTCTAATTCCAGATATTTGTGAATGCAAATTCCACCATTTGCCATGGCAGGATTCGTACCCCGGTCTCCACAACATTGCTTAGGTCTCAGGATTAATAGTTCAGCAATAATATACATCCAAAAGTCCAGTTCACGTACATTAGTCGCATTTTCTGCTGCATAGTCTATTTCATGGTTCAGTAGATACTTCCATTGATCAGTCAACTTCCTCAATGTGTGTCTGCAGTTCCCTTCCTAACCCATTGCAGTTGACAATACGCATAGTAAATTGTTTTTATAGTAAATTGCCATAAGAATGAGTAACATTCAATATGGTATATGGGGGATGACAAGAAGAAATCCGAAATAACAGGAAGGCATTGAGTGAATCAGTCATGGATATTGGGATATTATTCCAACTCGAGACATTTTCCAACTTTACTTGCTGGCAGGAATCTAACTCACAAATCTCTGTGCACAGTTTTCCAACCACTTTGAGGCACTGTAAAAGTTTGAAGGTATTTCAACAGTTTTGAAGGTTTGTATGTTGATCTGTACTTTGGACGATACAGGCTGCTTCTTGTTCCATGCATTAAAATATCACTGCAAAGGTCTATACCATCATGTCAGTCATGAATTAAAAAAAAGGTTTCAGTAAAAGCAAAGTACTGTAGAAGTTGGAAATCTGAAAAAAACACAGAAATTAATGGAGAAACTCAGCAGACCTGGCAACATCTGTGGATACGGAAACCAAGGTAATGTTTTGTGTCTATTATGACTTTCAGATTTAGAGTCACCGTGTCATTGAGATGTCCAGCATGGAAACAGACACTTCAGTCCAACTCGTCCATACTGACCAGATGTCCTAACCTAATCCAGGGAATGGACACACTTGAAATGTGGAGCTTATTCAAGGAACAGCTACTGTGGGTCCTTAATGAGTATATCCCTATCAGGCAGGGAGGTAGTTGTCAAGAGAGGGAGCCATGGTTTACTAAAGAAGTTGAAGCTCTTGTCAAGAGGGAGAAGAAGGCTTATGTGAGGATGAGGCATGAAGGCTCAGTTAAGGGGCTTGAGAGTGATAAGTTAGCCAGAAAAGATCTAAAGAGAGGGCTAAGAATAACCAGGAGGGAACATGAGAAGTTGTTGGCAGATAGAATCAAGGAAAACCCTAAAGCCTTCTATAGGTATATCAGGAATAAAAAAATGACTAAACTAAGTTTAGGGCCAATCAAAGATAGTAGTGGGAAGTTATGTGTGGAATCTGAGGACATGGAGAAGAGCTTAATGAATACTTTTCATCAGTATTCGCATTGGAAAAGGGTAATGTTAATGAAAATATGGAGATACAGGCTACTAGATTAGATGGAATTGCAGTTGACAAAGAGGAGGTTTTCGCAATTTTTGAAGATCTGAAAATAGATAAGCCTCCTGGACTGGATAGGATTTATCCTTCAGATTCTCTGGGAAACCAGGGAGGAGATTGCAGAGCCTTTGGCTTTGATCTTTATGTCATCGTTGTCGACAGGAGTACTGACAGAAGACTGAAGGATAGCAAATGTTTTCTCTTGTTCAAGAAGGGGAGTCGGGACAACCCTGGGAATTATAGACCAGCGAGCCTTACTTCGGTTGTGGGTAAGGTGTTGGAAAAGGTTATAAGAGAGAGAATTTATAATCATCTGAAAAGGAATAATTTGATTAGGGATAGTCAACACAGTTTTGTGAAGGGTAGGTCATGCCTCATTAACCTTATTGAGTTCTTTGAGATGGTGACAAAGCAGATGGATGAAGGTAAAGCAGTTGATGTGGTGTACATTGACTTTGGTAAGGTGTTTGATAAGGTTTCACATAGTAGGCCAATGCACAAAATACAGTTTCGGGATTGAAGGTGATTTAGCGGTTTGGATCAGAAATTGGCTAGCTGAAAGAGGACAGAGGGTGGTGGTTGATGGGAAATGTTCACCCTGGAGCTCAGTTACCAGTGGTGTGTCCCAAGGATCTGTTTTGGAGCCACTGCTGTTTGTCATTAAGTAAATGATCTGAATGTGGGAGTAGAAGGATGGATTAGTAAATTTGCGGATGATACGAAGATGGGTAGAGTTGTGGATAGTGCCAAAGAATGTTGTGGGTTACAGAGGGACATAGATAAGATGCAGAGCTGGGCTGAGAAGTGGTAAATGGAGTTTAATGCGGAAAAGTGTGAGGTAGTTCACTTCGGAAGAAGTAACAGGAATGCAGAGTACTGGGCTAATGGTAAAATTCTTGGCAGTGTAGATGAACAGAGAGGTCTCGGTGTCCGGGTGCATAAATCCCTGAAAATTGCCACCCAGGTTGATAGGCTTGTTAAGAAGTTATATGGTGTGTTGGTTCTTATTGATAGTGGGATTGTGTTTCGGAGCCACGAGGTTATGCTTCAGCTGTGCAAGACACTGGTAAGACCACACTTGGAGTATTGCATGCAGTTCTGGTCACTGCATTGTAGGAAGGATATGGAAACTTTGGAAAGGGTTCAGAGGAGATTTACGAGGATGTTGCCTGGTATGGAAGGAAGGTCTTACGAGGAAAGGCTGAGGGAACTGAGGCTGTTTTCGTTGGAGAGAAGAAGGTTGAAAGGTGACTTCATCAAGGCATATAAAGGTAATCAGAGAGTTAGATAGGGTGGACAGTGAGAGCCTTTTTTTCTCAGACGGTGAAGGCTATCATGAGGGGACATAGATTTAGGACAGACATCAGAGGTAATTTCTTTACTCAGAGAGTCGTAAGGGTATGAACAGCCTGCCTGCAACAGTAGTAGACTCGCCGACGTTAAGGGCATTTAAATGGGCATTGGACATACATATGAACAATAATGGAACGGTGTAGGTTAGGTGGGCATCAAATTAATTTCACAGGTTGGCGCAACATCGAGGGGCGAAGGGCCTGTACTGCGATGTAATATTCTGTGTTCTAAATTAGTCCCATTTGTCAGCACTTGGCCCATATCTCTCTAAATCCTTCCTATTCATATACGCATCCAGATGCATTTTAAATGTTGTAATTGTAACAGCCTCCTCCATTTCCTCTGGCAGCTCATTCCATACACATACCACCCTCCGTGTGAAAAAGTTGCCCCTTAGGTCTCTGTTAAGTTTTTCGCCTCTCACCCTAAACCTATGCCCTCTATTTCTGGATCCCCCCACCCCAGGGAAAAGACTTTGTCTATTTACTCTGTCCATGCCCCTCATGATTTTATAAACCTCCATAAGGTCACCCCTCAGCCTCCGACCATCCAGAGAAAACAGCCCCACATTTCAGCCTCTCCCTATAGCTCAAATCTTCTAATACTGGCAACATCCTTGGAAATCTTTTCTGAACCTTTCAAGTTTTGCAACATCATTCCGTTAGGAGTCAAACCAGAATTGCACACAATATTCCAAAAGTGGCCTAACCAATGTCCTGTACAGCCGCAATATGACCCCCAACTCCTGTACTCAATGCACTGACCAATGAAGTCTTGTATACCAAGCATCTTCTTCACTATCCTGTCTAGCTGTGACCCACTTTCATGAAGCTATGAACTTGCACTCCAAGGTCTCTTTGTTCAGCATTAAGTGTATAAGACCGGCTCTGTTTTGCCTTTCCAAAGTGCAGCACCTCACATTTATCTAAATTAAACTCCATCTGTCACTCCTCAACCTATTGACCCATCTGATCAAGATCTCGCTGTAATCTGAGGTAACCTTCTTTGCTGTCCACTACACCTCCAATTTTAGTGTCATCTGTAAACTGACTGACTGTACCTCCCATGTTCACATCCAAATCATTTATATAAATGACGAAAAACAATGGATCCATACTGATCCTTGTTGCGTACCACTGATCACAGGCCTCCAGTCTGAAAAGCAACCCTCCACCACCATCCTCTGTCTGCTACCTTCGAGCCAGTTCTGTATCCAAATAACTGAATGTCCTTCATTTAGGAAATGGTGTCTCCCACCTGCTCCTGAGGTGTGTCATACCATTCTCAACGGGTTGTGCAGAAAATATTTAAAAGTACAGAGGTCTTATTATTCTATCCAAGGCACTGATCAGACCACAGCCGGACGACTATGAGCAGTTCTGGTTCCCCTTACCTGAGGAAAGATGTACAGTACTGGTATTGGAGGCAGTTCTGAGAAGGTTCACCAAGTCAATCCAAGGTATAGATGGATTTTCTTATGAGGAGAGGTTGAGTTGGTTGCGCCTGTACCCATTGGAGTTTAGGACAATGAGAGGGCTTTGACAATTTCCCCTTCTAGGAGAGCCTAAAGCCAGAGGACAAAATCCCAGCCTAACGGGGACACGCATGAGATGAGAAGGATCTTTATTTCTCAGAGGATAATGACTTCTAGACTGCAGAGGGCTACTGAGGCAGTCATTAAGTATATTCAAGGCTGAGACCTGCAGAGTTTTAATCAGTAGGAGAATCAAAAGTTGTGGGGATAAGGCAGGAAAGTGGAGTTGAGGTTTACCAGATTAACCATGATCTCACCAAATTAGTCAACATGGCTTTGTGTGGGAAATCATGTCTCACAAACTTGATTGAGTTTTTTGAAGAAGTAACAAAGAGGACTGATGAGGGCAGAGCAGTAGATGTGATCTATATGGACTTCAGTAAGGCGTTCGACAAGGTTCCCCATGGGAGACTGATTAGCAAGGTTAGATCTCATGGAATACAGGGAGAACTAGCCATTTGGATACAGAACTGGCTCAAAGGTAGAAGACAGAGAGTGGTGGTGGAGGGTTGTTTTTCAGACTGGAGGTCTGTGACCAGTGGAGTGCCAGAAGGATCGGTGCTGGGTCCTCTACTTTTTGTCATAAATAATTTGGATGTGAGCATAAGAGGTACAGTTAGTAAGTTTGCAGATGACATCAAAATTGGAGGTGTAGTGGACAGCGAAGAGGGTTACCTCAGATTACAACAGGATCTTGACCTGATGGGCCAATGGACTGAGACGTGGCAGATGGAGTTTAATTTAGAAAAATGCGAGGTGCTGCATTTTGGGAAAGCAAATCTTACCAGGACTTACACACTCAATGGTAAGGTCCGAGGGAGTGTTGCTGAACAAAGAGACCTTGGAGTGCAGGTTCATAGCTCCTTGAACGTGGAGTCGCAGGTAGATAGGATAGTGAAGAAGGTGTTTGGTATGCTTTCCTTTATTGGTCAGCGTATTGAGTACAGGAGTTGGGAGGTCATGTTGTGGCTGTACAGGACATTGGTTAGACTACTGTTGGAATTTTGTGTGTAATTCTGGTCTTCCTTCCTATCGGAAAGATGTTGTGAAACTTGTTAGGCTTCAGAAAAGATTTCCAAGGATGTTGCCAGGGTTGGAGGATTTGAGCTATAGGGAGAGGCTGAACAGGCTGGGGCTGTTTTCCTTGGAGTGTCGGAGGCTGAGGGGTGACCTTATAGTGGCTTACAAAATTATGAGGGGCATGGATAGGGTAAATTGGCAAAGTCTTTTCCCTGGGGTCGGGGAATCCAGAACTGGAATCAGGTTTAGGGTGAGAGGGAATAGATATAAAAGAGACCCACTGGGCCACTTTTTCACATAGAGGGTGGTACGTGTATGGAATGAGCTGCCAGAGGAAGTGGTGGAGGCTGGTACAATTGCAACATTTGAGAGGCATCTGGATGGGTATATGAATAGGAAGGGTTTGGAGGGATATGGGCCAGGTGCTGGCAGATGGGACTAGATTGGGTTGGGATATCTGGTCGGCATGGACAGGTTGGACCGAAGAGTCTGTTTCCGTGCTGCACATCTCTATGACCCTATGACAGATTTGACTTGATGGGCTGAATGGCTGACTTCTCTATGGGCATGAAAACAAATCTTAGCATCTGGCACAGACATCTCGAGATGGAAGCTACAATGAGGAGTATCAGTGCAGAAAATAAATAGAAATGGAAAGTAAAAATAAGAATAGAGATGGCAAAAGAGATTTAAAGTAGAAGACAAATGGAGGCTCACAGCTCTGCATTGTAAATGTGTAAGAGAGCATAGGTTTGAGTGTAAGTGAGAAGGATTAAAACTGGAAAACTGATTAGGAAACCAGCTTGCAACTGCCAGCCTCTGCACTTAATTGCCTTCGGCTGTATGTGAGCAAGCCCCTCAGGAAAGATAGTTTGCCAATTTCAATATGTTAATCCGTCAATTACAATGAGATTAACATGGTTTTTGCATTTTGACTGTGGTCTATGTGTTGTCAGAGTTCTGGGAATGTAGCAGTGAAAACAGGATGAGAGTACACATCTAAGAAATGTGTCAAAGACATAATAAGGAAAATAAGTCCAATAGGTGCTGAAGCTTTATAGTTCTTTTGTTTGCCTTTTTTTGTTAAGGAATTTTTTTTCCCACTGTACTTGTGCTGCTTGAGTGATCTTGATGGAAGATAAATGTTATTCAAGACAACAGGGGGAATTTTCCTGGGGTCAGGAAATAGTGGCATTTAGGATCTTTTACATCACGTGGGAGAGTGGGCCCTCGTTTTAATATTGCACCTAAAAAGAGTAGGTTTGAGAAGGTAGACTGAAGGGGTGTTAATGTTTAGTACATCAGGATGTGGGTGAATATGCAAGTGTACCCACCTGTACTGTCCTGCTTGAGATATTAGGAGAAAGTGAGGACTGCAGATGCTGGAGATCAAAGTCAAGAGAGTGGTGCTGGAAAAGCACAACAGCTCAGGCAGCATCAAGAAGCAGGAGAATTGACATCTTGGGCATAATTCCTGATGAAGAGCTTTTGCCCGTAGCGCCAATTCTCCTGCTCCTTGGATGCTGCCTGACTGGCTGTGCTTTTCCAGCACTACACTGCTTGGGATATTAAGCATTGAATCCAAAAGCATGACACAATAAATTCACTGTTGACCCCATCAGCAACTTCTAATTGTGCCTACTTTGTTTCATTGGCAGGCTTCTTCCCCAACAGTTTAAAAATATCTTCCTATTGGCCCATCGACTCACCAGCATCACATCTTGGGAGGCAATCGCAAAAATAAAATGGCGCTGTTGAATGATTGAACTATTTGCCACAAATTCCTTCTGCTCTTCTCTCAACAGTAAAATCTATTGAATTTAATCTAATTTTTATTGAAAAGTAACTTTAATGACTGGAGTGGTTTGAAAGGCATGATGCCATCAATTCTAGATTTCCTACATGCTACTTTTCTTCTTCCCCATTCCGTGTGCACTAGAAACTTTAGTTAAGCCTACTTTGCAGGAAGAGAAACAAGGAGAAAGTGAGTTCAGAGTTGAGAAGGTTGCTGGAAAGGCGATAGGGCGATGGTAATAGTTCGGAGTGGAAGATGAGACAGGCATAGCTAGGGCTCATGTGCGTGCCCATGGCTACCCCTTTTGTTTAAAGGAAGTGAGAGGATTCAAAGGAGAGGCTGTTGAGGGTGAGGACCAGTTCAGCCAATCGAATGATTGTGTCGGTGGAGGGGGAACTGGTTGGTGGCAGGAGCATAAGAAATGGAAGGCTTGGAAGAGAGACAAGAACAGAAGCAACGCTACAGGAAGTTAGTTTTCTCATACAGTATCCTAAAAGATCTTCTGTGAGTTGGGGAACAGTTTGCTCATTTGGCTGAGCAGTAGGTGAAAGATGCTAACAGTGTGGATTCAATTCCCACACCCACTGAGGTTATTATGATGGATTCTCCTTTTCAACCTCTCCCTTTGCCTGAGGGTTAGAGCTGACCATCAGGTGAAACCATCAAGAGTTATCTGTCTCTAAAGAAATAACAGCTCTGCAGTCTGGTAGGGGTATGATGGCTTTACCTTTACAGATCTAATGTGGTGTGTGATACGGGTGGGTGGGTTACCCATCAGGCAAGTAATAAAGCACAATGTGATTTATGCAGCAGTCCACACGAGAGAGCAATGTACAGGCTGTGAGACCAAGCAATTGGGCAAAATGAAGCAGGACACAAAGTCAAAAGTTCAAATAGCACTGAGTTCAGAATTGCAACCACAAAGAACCACCTCCCCTGTAAAAACGCTATTCCTTACTCCGAATTTCTTCTAAAAAGTCAAAGGTAATAGAAAATCAGTGGGTGTGATTAGATATTTCACAATTTGAAAACAATGGCAGAGAACAGGATGCAGCAGCTACCTTGTTAATTAGGCTACAATCAGATCAAGAGTTGCCTGACAAATTTAATGATTACTGCATCAGAAGTATTAACCATTTCAACTCAAATCATTATCTGATAAGTAGCTTGTTGCCTGGGAGGGGTTTGCATTCCCCAGTGAATTGTTGTATGATCCATCATTCTCACTGTCTTTGTCACCACTGTCATGGACCAATAACTTATTGATATCTGAGAAGCAAAGGTTTTCAAAGGAATGAGCCCATGTCTTTTGCCTTTCAATTGACAGTTCAATGTGATGCTATTTGTCTCATTGTTCTGCTGTTGAGAGGCGGGCACTAGGGTGTTATACAGGTAAAACATAGGCATTGTCACAAAACCATGCTTATTTTAGGATGTCTTAACCATATTCACAACTTTTCAGGGATCAGTCAAGTACTAAATTATAGGTATATAAGTCACACCTCAACATCCTTGCAAAGGTACAAATTATGCATCTGATATCCTGCAATTGCTTCAATTTAACTTTTGCAACTTGAGAAATATATTTATCTATATTTCTGTTGTAATTCAATATTAATTCACGAGTGAATGCTTGTACTGTTTAGTGCCTTAACATATCTTGGGAAAATGTATTGAAGTGCTTCTAAACTAAACCTAAAGTTATTTTTGAAATGCAGCCAGCCATGTACCATTTTGCTAGGTTATACATTATTAGAGTTCACAAATTGCATGTGATCAGTTATATTTTTTCTGGTTGCGTTGCTTAGGTTTCGAATATTGATGATGGGATCCTGGTAGAACTCCTTGATGTCCTTTGAATTGTTTGAGGATATGTAAAATTTACCCGAGTAGAAAGAACCTCAGTTTAACAGTTTATTTGAATGAACAACAATTCCAACATCTCCTCAGTATTGGGCTGGAGTGTCAATGCAGATTAATCGCTGCAAATCTGACATGACCCTAAAGTGACAACCGTCTGAGTCACAGTCGGAAAGGCCATTAACTGAGCCTATCTGACAAATACAAAAGGCAGTAAGTGACATTATAGACCTTTTTACTTCATGATGATTTACGACTGATTCTGCAAAGAAGCACCAGCATCGTATCAATAATTTACTCAGATAGACCTAGAAAGGCAGAGATACAAATCCAAACACTGAATTAATTTCTACAGAGCTTTGACACATTGCTGTCTGATTCCAAGCAGTTTTTCATTATTCCATTACCTGTGTTTGGCTCAAAAGCTGTTAGCGATTCTATTGCAATAACTTCTATTCCTTCTTGAGAATGCAGACAAAGACTGGAGGAAGGCTCATGTTGTGCCAATGACCTTTGGCTACTCAGCTAGGAACTACTGCTTGGCGAGTGGTTGGCAGTTAGAACATTATTCAAAAATCTGTAAATGTGAACTGTGCAAATCACAGAATTACTTTAACAATGTTAAAGGAGTAAATAGCTCCTGCCATTGGCAGAAGTAGAAGAAATAAATAACAGCACATATTAGGATTAACTATAAAATAATGATGCCAAGAGCAAATGTGAGGATTTATTATTTTCTCTTCATGAAGTTAGTATATTACAATAACTATTGCAATCCCTATACTTAGTTTATTTACTTTTCTGTCTAATATTTAATAATTTCAACAATAGTTAAAACAAGACTTAAAATTGTACTTGCCGCTGTCTGAAGCTGTCTTAAGATACAGGGTAGATCCAGTCACCGAACAGAAGTTGAAATTAAAAGTTTCCCCTTCCGAAGAAAGTAATATCAAGTTGCTGATGAGGAAGCAGCTTGAAATTCATTTCTTCAAATGAAAGGTCAAATGTAGAGGCTCAACAGGCAGTTAATGAGGGAAGCTCCAATTTCAAATCAGAAATACCTCTCCTCAACTGCCGCAGTGCTGACCTGTACATTTTGGCCAACATCTGAGAGCACAGGGCGACGTGAATGGATAAGAGTGTCTGCATACGGTTTATGTGAAGGGCAAACTCCATAGGATGAGCAGGTTCTGAGTTTGAATTCCTCCGTAATTTTGTTGCCATCCCAGCTAAACTTAATTCGTGTAGCAGAAAGCAGTGATGGTGTCTGTAAATTTCTTTTGGATTTTTGAAAATCTCAGTTGTGCAATGGGCAACTTCGCTATTGTGGATACCAGAACTAAGAAGGAGAGGATCTTTGGGAAGGAAAAGCTCCCCTTCCCACCACCACCACCCACACACCCACCCCACTCCCTGCCCCAACAATCATAGCATACCCACAGCCATTAAATACTCTGAGGAGAGCTAGTTGGCTGGAGGCAGGAGTTCTGGAACTCATTTGAGTATAAATCCCACCTCAGAGAACTGTCAACCAGCCTGCTCCATCAAATATACTGTTGTTCCAGCTATATCAGCAGCAGCACTGGACCGGGACTCGGAGTAAAAACTGTCAGCAGGGTTTGAAGGCCTTGAGTCCAGGACCAGGACATTGTGGGATTCTTATTGCAGGGAAGAGAGCTGAGGCCTGAGGTGCAGGTTGGGGATTGAAGGTAAGTGATGGTCTTATTGGAGAAGCTGAGGAGAAGGGCACCATAGTTATGGTGAGTGTTGGAGGGAAAAATGGATGCAAGTGTTGGGGGGTTGAGGGTGTGGCTGGAGTAGACCTGTCACAAGAGGAAAGTGAGTGCATCTTCCTCTTGTACCTAAATTCTTCCTGCCAGCCTCAAACTTGAGGCCAGATGTGATGAAGCCACTTAAGGGTAAAGAGGGATGTCTCTTCCCAACCTGCACATATAAATTACAGCCGGGATGGCGGGGCAATTGTTGGGAGGATGGGACTCTGGCAGAAAGGTTACTTGGGGAGTTTTACAGCCTTTCTCACTCGTAAACCCACCACTGGAGCATTTAATATTCTACTTATTTTTGTACCTTTAAAGCCTTGCTTCGATGAACTGAATATTTTGCTATATACTTAATTTGGCAAAACATTTTCTAAACTAAGTAACCCTATCAATGCTCATAAACATTTATTGCCATTTGAAGAATTGTTCTTTGTTGCAACATCAGTAATCCTACCCATCATGCTAGAGTTCAAAGTACAATCTTCTCAACATTTATGTTAGAAACGAAAATCGTTTCTCAATAATCGCTCTAGACAAATTCAGGAAAACAAAGTTTTATTAGCAAGTCTGCAGAGTTGGGCACCCTTCTGAGAAAAGGCACCCCAGGCTAACAAAGTTTCTGATTAAATACAGCCCAAGTCCCTCCCCTCTATAGCTCTAAAGAGTCACGAGGTTCACATTTTAAACAGTCAGTATTTTTCCATTCTGGACCCTTATCACAAAGTCTGCAGCAGACGTCTCCCGAGTTGTTTTTCTACCCTGTAGTCTTATCAGTCAAGGACTTATTCTTCTCTGTCAGAGTTAGTGGTCTTATCAATCAAGGACTTGTTTTTCTACTCTGTCAACGTGAGTGGTCTTATCAATCCGTAGCAGCAGATGTCTCGTCCTTTATTATAGAGAAGCATGTTTTACCCTACCCCTAAGGCTCTATTCCCCTTAGACTCTGGGGTCATGCACATCTCAATTGTTTGTACCGAAATCGTCTCTCACAATATATGTCTTGCAAATTGCAGTTGCTTTTACTTTTCTTTACAAGCATCCTGATTTGCAATTTATGAATAAATATTACTGGGGGTCAAATGGTAGTCAGGTTTATGGTGTGGCATGCGGGAGAATGTTTGCCATGTTATCCTAGAAGCAGTGCATAATTCACAGGAGTTTTTTGACTGTCTTCAGATATTCCATGAAATATGAATGATTCAGTTTTCCTGCTCATTTACTGCAGGAGTAGAATTTTTTTTCGGTTCCTTGCAGGTGGTCAGGGTTGAACAACTTGCAATTAGCTGTGTAAGCATGTCTGTTTTGTATGTGGAAAATCTGAGTCAACTAATAGTGCAGACTACACAGGCATATCATACCACAGATCCACAGAAACGTTACAGTGCAAACAGGGGTCATGCAGCCCATCATGTCTGCGCAAGCTCTCCAGATGAGTGTTTACCTTTTGCCATTTCCCTGCCTTCTTCCCAAACTCCTGCTCTCTTATAAGTAGCTAATTTAACCACTCACTGCTTGGAAAACTGTTTTTATCACACCACTTCACCTTCTTTGATTAATTATTTTAAATCTGAGCCTTTTCATTCTCAACCCTTTAATAAATGGGAACATTTTGTTTCTCCGTATTTGCTTGCATATTTGCACTTCCGAGTAAGTGGGTAACTTTGCAATTTTCCAGTCCTCTGGTGCCAGCTCTGAGTTTAAGCATGACTAAAAGGTTATTGCTAGTGCCCCTGCGATTTCCATTCTCCCTTTCCTCTGTGTACTTGGATAAATTTCATCTAGACCTGGTGCCCTGACGCTTTAGTACAGACAGCCTGTCCAATACCTCCACCTTGTCAGTTTTAAACCTGACTGAGGTTTCTTCCCTCTCACAACAGACGGGTTAACACCTTTCTGCTTGATAAAGGCAGATGCAAGGTGTTTATTTAATACTTCAGATGTGCCCTCTGTTTTCATTTGTAAAACCTATTTCTGGTACCTTTCCTCCTTTTTAACCTCCCCCCTCCCACCTACCCTTCTCACTACCCTCGCCTGCCCCAAAACCCCCATTAATTATGTCTTAGAAGATCTGCAATTCCTTTTTATGTTACCGGCCAGTCTCTTCTTAGATCCACCCTTTGCTTCTTCATGACTCCTTTGAACTTTTAATATTTGGCAAGGTTCTCATTTGTACTATTATCTGATATCTAGCACACGCACATTGTTTCTTTATCTTAATTCACAGCTCTTTTCTCACTCATTAGTCCTACTGTTTCCTTCTAAGGAAACATACCTTGACTGTGCTAGTGCCATCAAATTGAAGGTATTGTTTTAGGTACTATTCAGGTATTATTCTTGATTCAAGAAGTGTGGTGCTGGAAAAACACAGTAGGTCAGGCAGCATCTAAGGAGTGGGAGGGTGGATGTTTCGGGTATAAGTTCTTCATCAGGAATGAGGCATAAGTCCTTCAGTACTTTCTCCTGTTATTCCTGATTGCCAACCTTTGACTCCAGTTTATTTGACACAAATCTACTATTATCCCATTGAAATTGACTTTACCTCAGTTAATTATTCTTACTCTGGATTTTTATATGCTCTTCAACAGTCAACTTAAACGTTATGATACAGTAAACATTATCCCCAAAAAGTTCTCTCAATGATACTTGATCTAGTTGGCTTATTATAATTTCCAAGAACCAAGTCTAGCAGTATAGAACAACCTCGCTTATCCGAACATCAATTATCTGCCACGGGAATCCTGTTCCTGTTATTGCTGTCACCACGGGACCCACGTCTTGCTATTGTCCCCACCATGGGAACCCTGTTCCTGCTATTGACATCATCAAGGGACCCCTGTTCATCCTATTGCTGTCACCACGGGAACCCTGTTCCTGCTATTGCCGCAGCCACGGGACCCTGATCAGTTATCCGAACAATCAGTTATCCAAACAAAATACTCCCTGCCCGTCTCATTTGGATAATCAAGGTTGTCCTGTATTACTTTCTTGGTGAATTGAAGATGTACTGCTGTAAATGATTCCAACATGCTACAATCAGCACAGTGGAGGCGCTTTGTACAATCCATTTGTGCTTTGCTTTATTGTTTAATTTTGTAAAGTTTGTCAAACCACCTAAAATCCTGTTAATTTAGTTTATAATAAAAATAGTATGAGTATAGTGTTGAAGCTAATATTCAGAAATTTGTTGGAATTAATATTAGCCTCGAGGTTAATTCTGTTATGAGGCAGAGAAACCATTAAGAATAATTTTTGTTAAATGTCCTGTAGAATTTGTCAAGAGTTTCTTTATTTTTTTTCAGTTTGTAGTGTTTCCTACCTAGAAGAAATGTACAGGCTAAGGGCTCCCTGAAGAATATATATAGTTCGCAAAGCCGAAGCCTATGACAACAGAGAGAAATGGCAGGGGGTCTGGATCACTGAGGGCTCTTGATACAAAGATAGTCTGAGAGTGTCAATTGTGGGAGTGAAGCAAAGGAGCTGACTGAAAGAAATGTACAATGGTCCTCACACAGCCTCGAGACAGAAAGTAATCAGCAGAGGAAACTTGAGCCACTAAGGGAAGGCAGTGATATCTGTTGGCAAACTGAACTAGGACCTGAGCTATTCCCAATCATGAGGTTAATAAAGAAGAACTGGATAATCATGTACCCAAATGCTAATGGAAGGACACCTATAGAATCTTAGGAGAAAGTGAGGACTGCAGATGCTGGAGATCAGAATTGAAGAGTGTGGTGCTGGAAAAGCGCAGCCAGTCAGGCAACATCGGAGGAGCAGGAAAATTGACATTTCAAGCATAATCCCTTCATCAGGAATGATTAAGAGTTTAATCTCGAAATGTCATTCCTGATGAAGAGCTTATGCTTGAAAAGTCGATTCTCCTGCTCCTTGGATGCTGCCTGACTGGCTGCAATTTTCCAGCCCCACAGTCTTCAACCTATGGAATCTTACCCCGATGGAAGGATTGAATTACTATGGAGAATCATCTCCCATTTCACCCCTTCACAATTATTATCCCCTCTGGGACATACAGCATGGGAATGGACCTTCTATACACTAGTCCATGCCAACCGTAATCCCAAACTGAACTACCATATATACTTGAGTAATAGTCGATCTCATGTAAAAGCTGACCCCCTATTTTTGGCCAAATAACCTGGAATTTTCCATATATCTGGTATAAAAGTCAGCCCTAGTTCTTCAAAGATAACAGGTCAACATTTTTTGAGTCAGTGTGTTGGCAGTCCCATCCCGCTCCAGCTTTCCAGTCTGCCGGTTGTTCTGTTCCGCTCCCGGTCTTCCAGTCCACTGGCTGTTTGTTCTGCTCCAGGTTTTCAGAATTACTGTAATTCATTGTTTATTTTTCTTTATTCGTTTAGAGATCATTTGGATTTCTGCTAATGATACAGTATGAATGTATGAATTTCAGCCCCTCAAAAGTAGTATCCATGTAACAGTCGACCCCATAAATTTAACCTTAAAAAGTAGTCAAAGAAATTTGACTGTCATTCAAGTATATATGGTAGCCCCACCTGCCTGCTCATGGCCCATATGCCTCAAAATATTTCTTATTCATGTACTTATCCAAATGTCTTTCAAACATTTTAACTGTAGCTACATTGACCACTTCCTCTGGAAGTTCATTTCACACACAAACCATTCTGTGTAAAAAAAAATTACCACTCATGTCTTTTTAAATCTTTTTCCTCTCACCTTAAAAATATACCCCTGAGCCTTGAAATTGCCCCACCCTAGGTAAAAGATACCTGCTATTCACCTTATCTATACCCCTTATGATTTTATAAACGGCTATAAGGTCACCTCTTAATCTTTTATGCTCCAATGAAAAAGCCCCAGCCTATCTAGCCTCTCCTTATAAACTAAACCTCCATTCCCAGCAATGTCCTGGTAAACCTGTTCTAAATCCTCCCCAGCTAATAATATCCTTCCTATGACAGGGTGACCAGAATTGGATACAGTACTCCAGAAGAGGTCACACTGGTATCTTATACAACCTCAACGTGACATCCAAACTCCTATACTCAAAGGTCTGAGCTATAAACTGTGCTAAACAGCTTATTAATTACCCTATCCATATCCAAAGAATTATGTAGCTGAACCCCGAGGTCTCTCTGTTTTATAACACTACCCAAGGTCCTACTTTTAATTGTATTAGTCCTGCACTTGTTTGTTTTACCAAAATGCAACAACTTGCATTTATCTAAATTAAACTCCATCTGCCACTCTTCAGTCTATTGATGCTGCCTCCCAAAGCCCACAATTGACTTTTCCAAATTGTCCAAAACAGCAGTGGCCCTGATGATTGATTTTCAGTGAATAGACTATTTGGACTGACAATGGAGCAACCCTCTCATTGACTTGGAGAGACAGCTCCAAATAATGTATTATTAGCTCCTGGATTGATCTCCATGTAGCTCACCAACTGACTTACTGCTAAACCCAGCTTTGTTGCATTCAGCAACAAGCATGGACCACTCCCAGGACTATCATGAAACAAAATCTGAACCTCAAGCAACCAATGTACAGTGTCCAACTAACTGGATACTGTCCTTGACTAACTGCATCCCTTCCCTTGTCTGACAACAGTCCCCCTTGACTTGACTTAAATGAGGGCAATTTCCCTCAATATGTCCACTCCTTGACTAACTATTTTAGCTCTCTAGAAATTAAGGCAAACGTTGCACCTGCCTTTTTAGGTGCCAACTGAACCTACATATTAACCTTAAGAAAATTCTGAATAGCACTCCCAAGTTCCTTAGTGTTTCAGATTTTCTCAGCCTTCCCCGCTTTATACAATAGTCTATGCCTTTATTCTTCTCACCAAAATACATAACCTCTCACTTTCCCACATTGTATTTCATCTGCCACTTCTTTACCCATTGTCACAGCCAATCCAAGTCCTTCTGCAGCCTCCCTACTTCGTCAGCATGCCCTGTCCCTTCTCCTATCTTTGTGTGATCTGCAAATCTTGCAACAATGCCCTCCAGTTTCTTCATCCACATTGTTAATGTACACTGTAAATAGTTGTAGTCCAACATGGACCACTGCAGACCTCTGGTAGTCACCAGCTTGCATCCTGAAAAAGACCCCTCTATGCCAACTCTCTTCTTTTTGCCAGTCAGCCAATCCTCTATCCATACCAGCACCGTGCCCCCAACACCACTGCATAGCTTTGACCTGATAATTTAGGTCTATAGTATGATACTTCCACCATTAATCGTGAACTCAGAGTCACTCCCTTTGCTTGATGATCATGGTCTTGTGAGGGATATGCTGGACCATAAGGTTGGAGATTATGTCATTGAGGTAACTGAAGTGATTTGTGGTCAATCAAAGCAATGCACTTCCCATAGTGCACATAGTAAAAAGTTTGATTACCAAAGCCTTTCACAAAGCAATTCTATTTTGAAAGTTAAGATTTTTTTACTGTTTAAAAGTGACTTCATCTTTGTTTTTAATGAATAGATTTTCACTTTACAGAACTACGTACACAGTGAGCTGAGATCAATATCATGACTCCCTATAATACCATAAATACTGATGAAAACTTGTGCATTGGTCAGAGAAATGAATCCCACCACATTCACTTACTCATAGCTGACAGCACCTTAAATGATCAAGAATTCAGAAAGTAATATATTTATCTTTTTTTTTGCATTTTACAATCAACAATTCTGCATTTGAACGTGTATGGGGTGAGCAGCAGAAGATGCTGCAATACATTTGAATAGTAAGTAGTGTAAAACTGAATAAATTCATAGCATCGATATTTCATTTTTACAAGATAAAACACAGAGTTATACCCTCATAAATTCACATTCTAACATGTTGACATTTAATTCTCCAACTATACATGTATGGAATGATGAAATCACACCAACAAATCCTTGACATGTGGTAGACAAATGCATTGTACAGAACCTCAGAATTCACAGTATCTTGTCTAAACATGAAGAACCTATTGGTTAATTTAAAAGCAACACTGAATTTTGATGGTGATAGTAATTATCATTCATACAAGTCTTGACATTTATGCAAATACCCAACATAAAAAAAGTTAATTTCATCAAAAATATTTTTTATCATTGATAGAAATAAGGCATTGAGTCATTCAATTGTAATATTTAGCTAGTATAATCCAGTGTTATTCACATCTATCTGTTATATCAATGTTAACAATTAGACAACCATATTACTCTGTTCTACATATTTGCAGAGCCCTGGCCTCATACGTAGACATTTAAAAATGGTGGATGAAACCCAAAATAATTCCCATTTTCAACAGATACAACTTTTACTGATAGGGCAAAGGGGCAGGCATGATGCACACAGAACCATTTCAACTTACTGCTGTGGTCAGGAAAAAAAATTATTTTGATTGTGCAAGGGTCTTAAGCTACAGTATAGGAGTGACAAATTCACTTGATTAGAAGTAAAATACTTGAGGAATGGATAAGGTCTGTTTCAATAGCATCTTTGTTTTATTAAAACATTTTAAAATTTTTTTGAAAATTGTTACCTTGTTCTTTAAATATTGAATAAAAGATGATGCTGTCACTGAATGATAATTAAAAGCACTGTAGGATTGCTATTGTTATAGGCTAGAAAAAAGTGTTTATGGAGATTCAGTAGAGTTCTTTGTGATTATTATGTAATAACAAACACTTGGCTGAGTTTCAACAGGGGGTTGACATTGTTTTGGTTTGGAGGATGTGATGCATGGGCAGGAGTTCAAGGAGTGCTGATGGATAAAAGGCCCAACAGCTTGAAAAACAAATGGGAAAATGTTCCAGAGAACCAGAACAGACCTTCTAACTAGCCTTTCCTGGCATACATCTATTTGCATTCCCATTGGGCGATGCTTTGCCTCTGAGGTTGGTGGGCTACACTCTCCTCTGCGTCTGCCATCTCTGCAGCCTAAGATTGTGTGTCCTTGCTTACCTCAGTGTGTTTGATGATTTGAGAAATTTGTTGTCTGCATTGATTATGAATCTCAGCCCCCTCAATCGCTATCTTTAATTATATCTAACCCGGTATATATATAGTTGAGCATAGAATATGCATTATCGATTATGCTAACAACACAGTTTGTAGATGAATATTAAATCCCAAATTGAACCATTTTCATTTTACTTCTCACATCTGGTGCCATCTTGATCATAAGTTTATATATACTGACCCACTGACATCTCAACCAAAAGCTCACACTGGGTTTTTAAGACTCACATACCAACCCTTAAACATTTAGGTGACATGGTGGCTCACAGTGCCAGGGACTTGGGTTCAATTCCACCCTTGGGCAACTGTCTGTGTGGAGTTTGTAGGTTTTCCCTGTGTTTCTGCATGGGCTTCATCTAGGTGCTCTGGTTTTCTCCCACAGTCCAAAGATATGCAGGTTTGGTGGATTGGTCATGCTAAAGATTGTCTATAGTGTTCAGGGGTGTGTAGGTTAGGTGGGATAGCCATGGGAAATGCAGGGTTACAGAGGTCAAGAGAGTGGGTTGGGCGGGATGCTTTTCTGTGGATCATTAAAGTTACGGATCTGTTTCATGTAGATTTCAGTATCAAGTTTTACTGAGATATTTTAACAGGCTTCATCTGTCATCATGCACTTGCCTTCCCAACAGCATCACAGGTTAGCGATTACAAATGTGAGCCTTCATTCAGTTTGCCCTCCTTTTATTTGGACAACTGAGGCCACTATTGCCTGAATTTATCATTTGCCAGGGATTGAATCTCGGACCCTCACAGTTTACAGAGATCTTTTTAATTTCAATATTTCTTTGCATAGATCGAGCCATTCACTCCCAACAATAACAACCCTAAAATTAGACTTCAGGAGCAACGGTATTTTCAGCATGTGCATTATGGGAAAATCAGTAATCATTACCTGCAGCTTTTGCTGCATTCTTAACAATTAAACATACTTGTTTATCATGTTTAAAACATTGGCTGATTCAGAACCCAAATGTGTTTCTTAAAGGTTCTATTTCAGATCAGGAAAGCTTTAATAATCAGATAAACAGAAGTATTCCTTCCTGAAAGTGAGAAAGCAAAGGAAATAACTCCTCAGTAAGAAAGGTGGTCTTCTACAAAAGAGTGAAAATTCTCAAATGTTGTAGCTCCAGGAGTTTGGGTTGCATCACATAGTGAATTCTGACAACCATGATCAATTTAGCCCATAGCTTGAAGGATTGCTACAACCTATTCAACAAATGTAAAGATGATTTGGAAGTGCTGGTGTTGGACTGGGGTGTACAAAGTTAAAAATCACACAACTCCAGATTATACTCCAGCAGGTTTATTTGGTCGCACTAGCTTTCGGAGCACTGCTCTTTCATCAGGTGGTTGTGGAGTATAAAATCGTAAGACACAGAATTTATAGCAAAAGTTTACAGCGTGATGCAACTGAAGTTATATATTGAAGAAGACTTGAATTGTTGTTAAGTCTCTCATCTTTTAGAATAACCATGTTGGTTTCAGTTCTTTCATATGTAAATCCCAGAACTTGTTTTAAAAGTTACATTCTCAAGTGAACTTTAACAATAGGTGCCACGTCGTCTCAAATAACGTACTGAAGATGTGTGGTACCTGTGTGAGACTGTCTATGCCCCAAAGTTCAGACTGATTTTATTTCTAAATATGGGATTTACAGAATCTTACATGGATTCATGCAATTTTTGAGCAAAATAAAATATAATTCTGCAAGTACAAACTCACCCCACAAACTTGTATGTATGTTTGTGTGCATGTGGGTGTGTGTGTGGTTGGGAGTATGACTGTCTGTGAGAGAGTGTGTATGTGTATGTGTGTGAGTCTAAAAGGGTATAAGTCTGTGAGAGAATGCGTGTGTGGGTGTGAGTCTGGGAGTGTATGTGAGAGCATATGAGAGAGAGCTTGTGTATAAGAGAGGGTCTGTGTAAGTGTATGGGTCTGTGTGTATATATATATATACATATATATATATAGTGGGGTGAATGACCCTGCTAATCAACATGGTCAAGTATCCAGAACATCTGAAATTGCTGGTTAATCATCTGCCCAGCACCTCACCTCTGTTTCTCATAATAAGACCATTCCAAATGGCACTATTTTCATTCTGTCTGACAAAAAATAACAAAGCTGAGCATAAAGCTGCTAAATTTGTTGTAACACCAAAAGATGTCAAAGGTGTGATATTACGGGAGACTCCAGCACAAAAATGATCATAATAACCAGGGAAAAATATCCACAGTTAATGTAAGTAGAAAGCTCAATTTGAGCACTACTCAGTAAATTTAGGGAGGCAAGGCTATCAGTTCAGTACCTCACTTGACAAGAGCACTGATTGGAAAATCACCACAAAATCAAGAGTGTCATCAATTTGGTGACTTGACTTGTATTTCTGCAGCAGAATCTCATGAAATTTACGGTTAAATCCAAAACATCCTTACAAGCCAGAATTACTTAAAGCATACAGTCCTGTAGTTCTAAATTTTCCATGTTATTTTCTTCCACTGAACAACAATGTCATTTATTTAAGAGACAATGCTATCTGACATGAGAAGGAAATCAGTTTGACAATAACAAAACTAGGAACAATGAACAATACTTTCCAGCCCCTGAATGACATAGGCAATGGTGACCCAGTTGGGAAAATATGGGGAATTCAAAGAAATGAGAATCTCAATGTCTGAAAAAGAAGTCCAAATCTGCAAACTAAGCTCTGAACAGCAAATCAAGGAAGTTGCTAGTGAGCAACAAGAGGCATATTTGCAAGGATTTGCATGCCATGAGTACCTAATCTCATCTCAGTGATCTAAACTTTTCAGTTTCCTCATACAGCAGCTAGAAACTAGACCCAAACAATTCCTGACATGAAAATGAAGATTAACTTTCTCAATCTGGAGTGATCAATGTGAGGCGATAGTCAGTTAGGTCTGCAGTTCAAGCAGAGAAAGTACTAACTTCATCACTTGTAGAGTACGGGTAAGGCTTTAACTGAGCTGTATTTTGAGAGGGAAAACAAGTGGGACATTTCCTCTTGCATCTGGTGCAAGTACAAAGGGACTTGGGACACCTACTTCAGCTTTCTCTAAAGATTAATATGCAGATTCAGTTGGTAGTAAGGAAGGCAAATGCAATGCTAACATTCATTTCAAGAGGGCTATAAGAGCAGAGATATACTGCTAGGGCTGTATAAGGTTCTGGTTAGACCACATTTGGAACATTTGAGCAGTTTTGGGCCCTGTATCTAAGGAAGGAAGTGCTGGCCTTGGAGGTGTCCAAACGAGGTTAACAAGGATGATCCCAGGGATGAAGACCTTGTCATATGAGGAGCAGTTGAGAATTGTGGGTTTGTACTCTATGGAGTTTAGATGGATGAGGGGGAATCTCATTGAAACTTACAGAATACTGAGAGGCCTGAATAGAGTGGATGTGGAGAAAATGTTTCCACTAGTAGGAGAGACTAGACCCAAGGGCACTGGCTCAGAGTGAAGGCACAACACTTTAGAACTGAGATGAAGAGGACTTTCTTCGGCCAGAGGGTGGTACGTCTGTGGAACTCATTGTCGCTGTGGAAGCCAAGTCATTAAGTGTACTTAAGACAGAGATAGATAGGTTCTTGATTGGTAGGGGGATCAAGAGTTATGAAGAGAAGGCAGGAGAATGGGGTTGAGAAACATATCAGCCAAGATTAAGTGCTGGAGCAGACTTTATCTGCAAATGGCCTAATTCTGCTCCAATATCTGATGGTCTTATGATCCTGCCACACCCAGTCATAAAGGATAGTGAACAATTAAACAGCTACTGACAGCAGGATATTCCATGAACATGTCCATTTTCAATGATGGTGAGGCTGACTATGTGAGTGCAAAGGATAAGGTTAAAATATTTACAAGCATAAGATGTAGGATTTGTAATAGACCATCCAGTCAACCACTCAATGAAATCATGGCTGATTTAATAATCCTCAACTCAAAATTTCTTCACTTTTCTCCATAACCTTTGATTCCCTCACTGATTAAAACATCGTCTCAGACTTGAATATACTTATTTACACAACCTCTTATAGCCTTCTATGATAAAGGATTCCATATTTTCACTACCCTCTGAAAGAAAAAAATCCGAACTCAGTGACCCCCTTACCTTAAGATTATGCCCTCCAGTCCTGGACCCTCCCATTAGGGGAAACAAGCTATCCGCATCTATCCTATCCAGCATGTTAAGAATCCTTTATGTTTCACTAAGGGTACCTCTGATTCTTCTAAACTCCAATGAATACAGAATAAACCTGCTCAACCTTTCCACAGAAGACAATCTCTTCATTCCTGGGATCAGCCTAAGGAACCTTCCCTGGCCTGCTTCCGATGTTATCATATCATTCCTTAGATAGGGGATCAAAATTGTTCACAGTATTCCAGCTGTGATCTTTTAGTACCTTGTATAGTTTTAGCAAAACCACCCCATTTTTATACCTCATTCTCTTTAAACTAAGAGCTTCCCTAATATCTGCTGAACTTGGATGCATCTTTAGGCAGAAGTGCTAAGTGCTCAGCCTTCTTCAGATGTCCCCATCCTCATGTGCCAATAATCAGGTAAAAACAAGGACTGCAGATGCTGGAAACCAGAGTCTAGATTAGAATGGTGCTGGCAAAGCATAGCAGTTCAGGCAGCATCCGAGGAGCAGGAAAATCAACGTTTCAGGCAAAAGCCCTTCATCAGGAACAGAGCTATTCCTGATGAAGGGCTTTTGCCCGAAACGTCGATTTTTTTGCCAGCACCACTCTAATCTAGAATCATGTGCCAATAATCAGCCAATTCAAGTCATTTAATGTGAGATTGAGAAATGAGTGGGTGTTTTGGTTAAAGCAGAGGCAATGGACTCCTTGACAGCTTCCCGGATTTGCTACTGAAAACATGTGCTCCAGAACCATTCACACTTCAACCCAAGCTGTTCCAATACAGTGACAACACTAACATCTTTGAAACAAAATGAAGATGTCTTATATACAGTATCAAGGCTAATCAAATCCAGCCCATTACTGCCACAATCTATCCCCCCGTTATCAGCAAAGTGATGGAAGTTGTTTTTGAAGAGTGTTTACTAACAATTCACTTCCTTTAGTATCGATGCACTTGGTGCACACTGCAGTCATCTACAGGATGCATTACAGTAATATGCCAAGTTTCTTTTGGCTGCACTTTCCCATGATCTTTATTACATAGAAGGACAAAGACAGGAGAAGCCTTTGAAACATCACTGTGTAGAAGTTCCCCTCCATATAATCCAGCATGCTGACTTGGAACTATATTGCCATAGTTATTAGCAGTAATTGTTCAAGGAGTAGACATGTTGCTGTATGGCCCAGTGCTATGTCAATTGCATATGTTCTTCATATGCCAGCCACATTGGATGTACTTCAATTAAATGGCCAAGTATCAAAGTTGAAGGGGAGTAGTCCTCAGTCAAGTGAAGGGAGACATCATTCAAGCAGGAGTTTCCAGGACAGTAAGCCAATAGCTTTGTCCGAAATCAGTCCAGAGGCTTGAGCAAGTTCAGTCAGCCACTTGTAGTGGTCATGGTCAGGATCTGCCCCTCTGAGGGGCAAATGTCAGCAACATAACACTGTTGGCTCATTCTGCCCTATTGTGGGTCTTTTTCTCCTGGAATGAGACAAAAGAGGGACTGTGTGACATGCAAGTGGCTGGCACATACATTAGTGCTAATGCAGCTGGGGGGAAAGGTGGTGAGATGCCCGGGGGGGGGGAACGGTGAGGCTAGTAGTGTTGTGGGATTGGGTAGGTGAGAGTGAGCAAGGGAAGACATTGCATGTGATAGTGAGAGCATTGGTGGCAATAGGGTGCAGTATCACAAACGGTGTGAGGTAGCAGAGAGAAGATGGTTGGTACTTACCCTGATGGATTCAAGAAGTCATCGGTCTCTTACAATTACTGAACATTCTTGCCAGTGGGTGAAACTGGATGGCATCCATGGATGAGGCTAGCAGGGATTAGATTAGATTACATTACAGTGTGGAAACAGGCCCTTCGGCCCAACAAGTCCATACCAACCCGCCGAAGCGCACCCCACCCATACCCCTACATTTACCCCTTACCTAACACTACGGGCAATTTAGCATGGCCAATTCACCTGACCTGCACATCTTTGGACTGTGGGAGGAAACCGGAGCACCCGGAGGAAACCCACGCAGGTGGCCTGGCCTCCTGTGTTAGCCCTTTGGGAAGGGTTAGGCCCTCCTCTGCACCACCTTGTCCATCAGGGCCTCCAGGTCACTGTCTGCAAAGTAGGGTGCAATTGCCTCTTATCTGCCAGGTCTGGGCCAAATGTAACGAACCATGCAGGGTAGTTCTTACCTCAAAATGCTTGATGCAGTGCACATTGGCCATATAAATATGGCACTGGTGCTAGGGATCCTGGGATATCCCAACAGCAGTGAATACCTCCAGCCATGGCAAAGGAGAGATTAAGGCTGGCATCAGATAAGTAGAGCACCATAGGCTTGATATACCAGTGTGTTTGAGATGAATTAGTAAATTTGCAGAATACACCAAAATAGGAGGTATCATAGTCAGTGAGGAAGATTATCAAAAATTGCAGCAGGACCTTGATCAGCTGCGGAAGTGGGCCAGGAAATGGCAAATGGAGTTCAAATATAGTTGAGTGTGAGGTCTTGCATTTTGGAAAGTCAAATCAAGGTAGGAGTTTCACAGTCCTTAAGGAGTATAGTGGAACAGAGTGATCTTGGAGTTCAGGTGCTAGGTTCTCTAAAAGTGGAGTCTTGGGTAGACAGGGCAGTGAAGATGGCTTTTGGAAGACTGACCTTCATCAATCAGGACACTGAGTATAGAAGTTGGGAAGTTATACTGCAGTTGCACAGGATGTTGGTGAGGCCATACTTGGAGTATTGTGTTCAGTTTTGGTCACCTTGCTAGAGGAAGGATGTTATTAAACTAGAAAGAGTGCAGCAGAAATTTACAAGCATATTGCCAGAACTCAAGAGCCTGAGTTATAGGGAAAGGTTGGATAAACTAGGACTTTTTTCTTTAGAGCATAGGAGACTGCGGGTGGTTTGGGGGGGGCGGGGGGGCTCTTGTAAAAGTGTATAAGATCATGAGAGGCATGGATAAGGGTGAATGCACCATCTTTTTCCCAGATTTGGGGAATCAAGGACTAGAGGGCATCAGTTTAAGGTTACAGGGGAAAGAATAAAAGGGAACCTGAGGGTGGACTTTTTTTATATAGAATAGTATGCATGTGGAATGAGCTGCCAGTGGAAGTGGTTGAGGCAGGTACATAACAACATTTAAAAGGTATTTGGACAAATGCATGGATAGGAAAGGATTAGAAGGATATGGGCCCAGTGCAGAGAAATGGAGTTAACATTAATGGAAGTTTTGGTCAGCACGAACCACTTTGCGCCAAAGGGGCTGTCTCTGTGCTGTCGGACTCTCTGACTCTATGAAAATGTCACAAAACTCACTTGCTCTCAAGGAGAGAAACCATCTGTGAAACCTGGTGAAAACAACGCAGCCAATTTCTGGTAAGCCCAAATAGTTCAAAGGAAAAAGGTTGACGAGAATATGGGGAAGCCAACTGCCTGTAAGGGTTGGAGAGGCAGAAACTCTCACAACATTTAAGAAATATTTAGATGTGGGCCAATTGCTGGAAAATAGGATTAGAATAGTTAGGTGTCTGTTTATGAACGGGCTGAAGGGCCTTTTTCTGCGCTGTAGGCCTCTATGACTCAAAACTGATTGGCTTGACAGGGTCTACATTGCAGCAAGGAACATTGTTTTGGGGAGGCATCTAGAATAATAGGTAGAGCCTGCAGGGACAGGAGAACACCACAGATTCTCCTCCAAGCAACTCATCACCCTGACTTGGAAATGTATCAACATTCTTTCAATGTCATTGGGCACAAATCCTGAAACTCTCTCCTTTATAGTGTTTTGGGTCCATCTACAGCTAAGAATATGTACTCAATGGTGATAAAGGTGGTAAAGTCATTGGCATAACTTAGATTTGGGGCAGAAAGGGCAAGAAGACTTAATAATTGGGATGGAAGGGGGAAATGGAGTAGATGAGAGGCATTGAGAGAAGATCCTGCATGTGATAATGAGAATGGCAGTCTCTTGAGTCTTGGTGTGTGCAGTGGCAGAGTTAGAGAGTGTAAGATAGTAGAGAATAATGATGGTACTTACCCTTGCAGAACACAGATGATGATTGATCTCACAGCATTGCTGCATGCTCTTCCAGAACGTGTAAATGGCACTAACCTGCGTGGCAACGCCAGTCCAGGCTGGCACTGTCTGGCACTGTGCTGTCCTCTGGCAGTCTTTGAAAGATAAAAGGCCTCTTTCCAACTACCGAAGCCCCATCAGCAAAGCTTAGTGCCAATTTGCAATTCTCAGACATGGTAATGAGGAGGCACGCACTATCAAGGAGAGTTTCTGGCCTGCAGAGTTTGAAATGGTGCACAGCTGGAATTCAAATATGACTTCTGGGACATGACGTCCGTGACAGATCTGTGACTCTATGACTCTAGCACAACAAGATCCCAGTATCAGCAAGCACATCACCATTGCTGAATGCAAATTAGCATGAGAGTGGCACTGTGGAGACGCGGTGCATACTTA
This sequence comes from Chiloscyllium plagiosum, assembly GCF_037043375.1. Lineage (NCBI taxonomy): Eukaryota > Metazoa > Chordata > Chondrichthyes > Orectolobiformes > Hemiscylliidae > Chiloscyllium > Chiloscyllium plagiosum. The sequence continues at coordinate 76,800,424 of NW_028270143.1, forward strand.
ATGAAGTGAGCAGTGAAGAATTGGATTAGAAAAGTCACCAGCCCTTACAAAGGGAAAATGTCCATGAAACTTAGAAATTGACTTCTGCCTAAACTATGAGAAAGTTCTGGCCCAAAGATTTGAACATTAATGCACAATCTGTAGATCCTGATCCTCTGGTGGTTGTTCAACCTGGAGTCTCGAACTGCTCACTTCTAGATCTTGTTCAAAACAAGTAGGTTCATTAGTCACACTAATTAACAAATTGTCATTACTTTGGTCATGACTGTTTCAGAAATAATCATTTTATTGCAACACTTAATACATATTCATTTTTGTCATCACTTGCTGAAAAATGGATGCAGTTTAGACTTGTCAGTGTGAACATTTTCCAAAAATAGATATTAGGTTTCAAACAAAGTGAATCATAAATAGTTTAATGTTGTTATCAATGGATTAAGGTAGTTATATACAAGTTTACGAGATGATATAATGTAGAACTTGGCTCAACTGTGGTGTTTCATTTATACTCCAGAAGAGTCCACATGCTATTTAGAGATATATCAGGATCTAGATCATACGGTTTCATAATTGAAAGACTATTCCATGCACTCCACTGCCTAATACTGTTTGGTCTACTTCACATTCATCTCTGCAAATGTTTCTAGCTTCTGTTTTTATTAACTCTGCCCACACTGTCCTACTTATGCCCAGTGAGGAACAGTTCTGTGACATCATTGCAGGGTTTTTCCATGGCCTGAAAGCATTTCAACAATCCCGCTTTTAACATGGAAAAGTACAGAATTTATTATACTGTGAATTCATTTTATTGCACTGTTAAGTCAAAAACAAGCAAGTTCTAGCATTTAGTCACACCAAATCAAGCTGTCTTCCTCATGACATATCAAGGATAGTTTCACAAACCTTTGCACCCATCTGAGAACCATATTCATATCTGCTGTAAAGCAGAGATACCTTCATGACACCATAGGCCATATTATTTGATCTATGTTCCCACATGCAAAGTGCATCATAGAATTTGTATTGCCAACACAATAAGCTGATACTCTTGGTTCCATTAAGTCTTGAACTCACTTCATATAAGAAAGTTGGGATTGCTGTGACCAGAGACATGCAATAGTTGTGAAATATACCAGGATTCAGATACTAACTGGTTTATTCTACTTTACATATCTAACACTGACTGTGTTCATGGATTTGAATTCAGTTAATTAAACAAATCTAGAATAAAACATAATAATGACCATGAAGCTGGTCATAGCCTCCAACGGTCCATTAATGAAGAGAAAACCTGCCACCTTTACTTGGTCCGATCTACACTTGACTCCAGTAGAATGTTAATGAGGCCTGGAAGGTAAAAATAGACTGGGATTGTCTTCTGATGCAGTTGGACTATTTCCAATTCACCTCACTACTCACCAACCTGAAGGTGTATGTATTTCTATTTCTATTTCTCTCTGTTATGCCCTTATCAGGTTATTTACTTAAAAGGATAATGTGGCATTGCATGCACTTTAATAAAAATAAGGGACAGTAAAAAAATTAATTCTCCACTAATTAACACTAGAGACAGTTTCGATGACACTGTGGTGATAGAACTCACCTTGCATGATGAATGAGGAGTATTGTACAAATATACACCAAAATGCTGATTATAATCAAAGCATCTCTACTAATGTGAAATAGGTCATTGCAACTCATTAAAAATATTTTGATCTCATTGAAAAGAACACTGAGTGGCTGTTGTCTTTGTCATTATATTTGTGTTATATGAGTGTCATTTTGGGATCTGTGTTAGCTTGTTGTAATGGAATATTTAATGATGAAGAGGAAATGCTATGGAACGTAGTGAACAAAAAGACTTATAGCCAAACCCACAGCAGTACATAAGGGGAATCTTAGATGATCATTATAAACAGGATCAACCACTGGGAACAAATAGTTTTCCTATGGAAATTGTTCTGACCCATTAAACAATCTCATAACAGTTTCTAAAATCACTTAGCAGTGAAAAAGACTGAGTGTAAAATTATTAATACAGATTAGCGAAGAATTTATGATTGAGCCTGTTTCCTTCTGGTGCTAGTTCCAGCATATCAAAAACTGACTGTATTAAGTGAATTGAAAACATTTAACTTATGGATTATACTATCAAACACCTACTATTGCTAATTTTTTATTTAATAAAATAGCAGATTTATGATATGGAATTTATTTTCAGTATCATGATTGAGTTTTTTTTCTGATTAGTAATAAGTTCAGTAGGGGTATACGATATTATGCAGAACATTTGCTTATTAATGTTATAGTAATAGTGCCTTCAGAAACCAACTTGCTGCTGAAGCCTAACTGTCAACCTCAAAAATAAGATATTAGGATTAATTCAAGCATTCCAAATTGGTGCCAAAATAAACAAGATTCAATTTTATGTTCACATCACAGTTGACATCAATTCACGTTCATTCCAGTCGACTGGCTCTAGTCCATGGGGACTAATTTTCATCTACCAACTGCCTTATTTACACTGCAAAAATCAGGAGGAAGCAAATGAAAATGTCAAGAAAATGATGTCCTATCAATTGGCCACTGTGTACAACCAACGCACTAAATATTCAGGTGCCCATTGAAATGGTCAAGAATCTGGCTCATGACAGTTGAAAGTTATATTTAAAACAGTTGAACAACCTAACATCATTTTCATATACGATTGAGTTCCATTTTCACCCTGTCCATTGTTTTCTGGCATGGAACAGTTGAGGTAACAGCTCTGAAATGACCAACGTGAAATACTCCAAAACTGATCAATAAGTATTAATTTTCATGGCCTCACTTCAGTACACTAACATCCACTCTTTCGTTCACCCATCAAGAAGGATCCACATTTATCTTTGCAGGTCCATGCAGAGGGAATTGCTATGCATTAGGGTGCCAACAACCTGCCCACTGTGGGCTAATGAAAGTTCGCCACTAAGGTCATTTGAGTCCTCACTATTCTATTTCAGCAGAGGTGCTGTCCCAGTAACCGCAGTTTACCAGCAATTAAACTGGATCAGCCCCGATATTTCTTATTTAACATGCAAAGTTTCCTTCCAGTGCTGTAATTGACCTGTTGTGGATTGAAACAACTGAAAATTACAAGAAAACAATTTTTGCTTGTGAATGCATCATGATGAGACAGCTTGCTTCGATAAAAGAATCATCACTTAAACGGGCATCACAAATCAAGTAATGCCGCCACATTATTCATTTAATTATTAGCCCTTTGGGCCCTTTGAATTCATATAATTCTGCACTAAAATGCAAACCAGGATATGTCCGTAAGCATTTTACTCTGCTTGAAAAGTGGAATGCTGAAGAGGTTGTGTCAAATGTTCTTTAAATTAATTTACTGTTAAAATACTTTCATCTTTTCTGATTCTACTCCATTGATGCAATTTCAAAGTAAAATATTCTAAGTACTAACAGTGATTTCATACATATTCTAATTATTTCTTTTTTTGCATATGTAATGATAACATATATCAGCAACTAGATGCAGATTCATGTGGTGTTGCTATGGTAAGTCAGTCTGTATGTTGCTCTATAAGGGCAGGGACATTATGCCATTTAATCCACAATGTATTGTTTTGATGTTACCAAGTCTAATTGTTGTTAAGTAAACATTGTAAAATCCACTCAGTTTAATGGCAATTCAAGCTGTAGGTCAAACTCCTAGTTTTGTTTATCAAATTCACATTAAAATCAGTGGAAATGAAGAAACAGTGGTTTCCAATTCTAGTTTAGTATCTGGGTGTTCAGCCAAAATCTACCCCTCTGACTTTGTTATAATTTTTTATATTATTTTATCTTTTCTATATTAAAAAAAAGAATGTGAAGCTTGAAGTGTATTGAACTGAACATTGAGAAATGTACAAAGTTAAAAATCAACACCTAGGCACCTAGGAACCCTCCAGCCACAGGGGATGAATGCGGATTTCTCCAGCTTCCTCATTTCCCCTCCCCCCCACCTTTTCTCAGTCCCAGCCCTCAGAGTCAGCATCGCCTTCTTGACCTGCAATCTTCTTCCTGACCTCTCCGCCCCCATCCCCTCTCCGGCCTATCACCCTCACCTTAACCTCCTTCCACCTATCGCATTCCCAACACACCTCCCCCAAGTCCCTCCTCCCTACCTTTTATCTTAGCCTGCTTGGCACACCCTCCTCATTCCTGAAGAAGTGCTTATGCCCGAAACGTTGGTTCTCCTTCTCCTTGGATGCTGCCTGACCTGCTGCGCTTTTCCAGCAACATATTTTTAAGCTCTAAAGTTAAAAATCACACAGTTATAGTCCAACAGGTTTAATTGGAAGCACACTAGCTTTCGGAGTGTCGCTCCTTCATCAGGTGATAGTGGAGGGCCTAGTCCTAACACACAGAATTTATAGCAAAAATTTACGGTGTGATGTAACTGATTTATACATTGACAAATTGATTGTTTGTTGAGTCTTTCATCTGTTTGAATACCATGATAGTTTCATTTCTTTCATGTGTAAATCACAAAACCCTTTTTTTAAAAGTTGCATTCTCAGGTTAGCTGTTAACAATGGGTGATAGCAAGACAATATGTTTAAAGTGTTAGCCCCCGTGTTCTCTGTCTATGCCATGATGTTTTGATTGATTCTAATCTAAAAAGTGAGATAACAGAGTTTTACATGAATTCATGCAGTTTTTGAGCAAAGTACAATTTAACTCTGCAAGTACAAGTTCACCCCACAAAATATATGTGTGCATGTGGGTCTTTGTCTGTCTGTGTGTGTGTGTGTGTCTGTCTGGGTTGGGCATTGTGAGTGTGAGAAAGTGTATGTGTGTGTGTGTAGTGAGTGTAGAGTGTCTTAAGTCTGTGAGGGGGTGCATGTGTGAGTGTGGGAGTGTGTGTGCCTGTAAGGGTGTGTGTGGGTGTCTGTGTGCACGTCTGTGTATATGTGTGTCTGTGTGTATGTGTGTGTGTGAGAGTGAGTAGGAGTGTCTGTGTGTGTGTATAGTGCACTGGTGGTCACCTGTAATGTGGCATGAACCCAAGGTCCCGGTTGAGACCCTCCCTATGGGTACTGAACTTAGCTATCAGCCTCTGCTTAGCCGCTTTTTGCTGCTGCCTGTCTCGAAGTCAGCATTGGAGGATGGTCACCCGAAGGTCGGAGGTCGAATGTCCTGGACCACTGAAGTGTTCCCCAACTGGGAGGGAACCCTCCTGTCTGTTGATTGTTGTGCCGTGCCCATTCATCTGTTGTCGTAGCCTTTGCTCAGTTTCCCCAATGTACCATGCCTCAGGGCACCCTTGCCTGCAACATATAAGATAGATTGCGCCCTCCACTATCACCTGATGAATGAGCGTTGCTCCGAAAGCTAGTGTGCTTCCAATTAAACCTGTTGGACTATAACCTGGTGTTGTGTGATTTTTAACTTTGTACACCCCAGTCCAACACCGGCATCTCTAAATCCTGATTAGGCCAGGTTAACAGTACCAATTAGGGATTTCTTGGTGACAGATAAAAACAGGAGTGTCAGGGGTTCTGCTCACTCTGGGAGCTCGCTGAGTCAGTGTCATGTACTATGCACATGTAAATAAAGGGTGACTCGGTGACGGGATACTGACCTCTGGAGTTATTTCAGCACCGGCACCTGGCATTGCATTGCTATTGCCAGGACACTTTCCACACCAGGGACAGGAACCCATGTCGTGGATTAGACCAAGCTGCATACCAGTGTCTTCACTTGTTCTCTTAGAGCTTACTCATCTTGTGTTTACTAAATGCTCACTGTATCACCATACGGCCTTTTAGTTCAGAACAAAGCCAGAAAGCTTGACGTGGTTATCAGCAGTGATTAGTCAAGTGAACAAACGTGATGCTATAGGGCACTGTGCCACTCAATCTTACACCTGCACCATGTGCCAAACACACACTACAAGAGCATCAATCAACTGGCAATGTCTCAAATTCTAAGGGGAGTCGTCATCAGTCAAGTTAAGGGAGACAATCTTTAGCAGGGTGTCTTGGTAGAGTCAGTCCAGAGTGCAGGGCCTGGGCATGGTTAGTTGGCTGTTTAGGATAGTCAGGATCAGAGGGTTCATACCTGTACCTTCAAGGAGTGGGGCCTCAGTCAATCCTGTAGTTCATTACAACCAATCCAGGGAGTCGTGGGAAACCAGTCTGGAGCTGTCAAGGGAGGTTGGGTTATCAGAATCGACTGTATGTGATGGAATCTGCGGGAATCAATTGTGGGGATTGCAGTCAGAATGCTGGGATGCTGAAGGGTTAACAATTGTAAAGGGTGGCAACTGAAAACATAAGGGTATAGGTAGGAGAGATAATAGAGCCCAAAAGGGGGAAATAACTGCACAGAGGCTGGTATCCCATCACCAAGTCACCCCTTATTTACTAGTACACTGGCTGTAACCAGCCAGCTCAGAGTAAGTCTCCAACCAAGGAAATTCTCATTTCCTGGTTATTTTTTAAATTATTTTTTATTTTATTAACCAGTACGAATTACAAACCAACAGTTAACAATGAACAGCAGTTTACATGAAACAGCAATTTACAGGGGAAAGGGGTGGCAAAGCCAGACCCCCAAACCCCAATGTAGAACCAGTTCACAGGGAAAAGAGGACGAACCTCAAATCCCCCCTTATCATATCAAAAAAGAAACAGTAAACACAATCACATACAAACAGTCCAATAAACTGAACAATAAAACAGTGCATATATCATAGACACCCCTGCAACCCAGCCAACCACCCATCCCTCCCACCTTCCAGCCACTCAAAGGCAGCCCACCCCACGCTCCTTCTGGATCTGGTCTGCCCTGACATGCCTTCTGGTCACCCCTAGGACAGCCTGTTTTTGTTCCCCTCCCCCCCAGGACAACAGCAGTCAGGATGGCCTACCCACCTTCTGGCTTCCCTAACCACCTTCCAGCCACCTCTAGGACAGCCTGCCCTGGTACCTGTCCGGGGTGACAGCACTGAGAGCAGTCGACCTGTCTTTCGGCTCTCGGTCTGCCCCTACGTACCAGCGGGTTCTCACCCACCCTGACTTGCCATCTGGCCTTTGGATGCCCCTGATACACCTTCTGGCTACCTTTAGGACAGCCCGTCCCCTTTCCTGGGACAATGGCACGCAGGGCAGCCCACAAACCTTCCAGAACTTAGCCCGCCTCTATCTGCCTTCTGGGTCTCAGCCACTTCAACTCACCTTCTGGCCAACTGCAGGACAGCCCATCTTGATTTCCCCTTCTTGGGATGACAGCACTCAGAACAGCCTACCCACCTTCCAGCTTTTGGGGCGACAGGCATAGAGTCAGTCCTCAACTGAGGAGAAATCTCATTTCCTGGTTATAATTGTCTGCCAAGGCTTTCCTGATTGGTCCAGGTTAACAACCCCAATCATGAACCCCATAGTCAATGAGGTCCACGTGGTTCCAACCACTACAAAGGGAAAGAGGTGGTGTCAGAGGGTGTTGTTATTAACAGTCAGAAACTCAATAATATCCTGTTATTATTTAGTCACCTTGAAAAATAATGCTAAAATGTGACCTTAAACAACTGTAGAAATACAGTTTAAAACCAGGACAGTGCTTAGAATAAGCAGTTGAACAGTAAATCCTTAGAATCATTGAGATGCTGTTTCTAACTTGAGACCATGGTTGTTTATTGATGCCTTGTATCCTCAGCAGTAATGAGGTTTGTAGGTATCCTTGCATTCTCAGTCACTGCGTGCTTCTCCAATTTACTTGGGCGCTGTTTTAGAGGCTAAGAGAAACAGGGAGATCGAGAGCAAGGTTTCCAATTCTTCTATTATAAATCAATTTGTTTCACTCTCTGCCTAAAAGCTGTTGCCTGAAATAGAGTTTACTTATGTATTCCCATGTCTGATTTATTGTGTATTCAAGCTGGATCATCTGCAGCCAACCTTTATTTTTATATGTGAATTTTCCAGTAAAATGTGAATCAACCAGGAAATACAGGTCTGGTTTTCAATGTCTTTTGTTAATTTTGGCTCAGATTGATTCTTACTTATAGTTTCATAAACCTGTCAGGTAACCACACTGACCATCTTAAGTCAATGATTTTTTTTTACTTTTTTTAGTCTACTTAGTCCCAGGTATTAAAGTCAGCTGATGAAAGTTGACAATTGATAGTCCATGCTTGCCGATATTGTAATACCGCCTCAGCATGAGAAACAAACATGAACGATATTCTGGTGAGTATTCCTTCACAAAGTCAGCATGCAATAACTATGCAAAAATATATTGGCAACACACAAATTTTGCATTCAGCCTCTTCATCCTAACCTGGGTTTGAAACCTGCTTTGGGAACAGCAGTTGTTGTTGTTCCCTGAGCTGTGTTACATTCCTGAGCCTGACTGAGTTCCATGATCCATGTACCAGATTCAGGCATTTTTACAAATTTGGGGGTCGTAATCTAACACTTGCCTCCTATCGGGTCTCCGCATCTCTGTCTCATTGAACTGTATATCAACCTGATTGGACATTTTGAGATTGACTTTGTTCTTCTTCCTTTGATCTCCCAGTGGTACCTCACTGATTTCACCTCACTGGCAAGTTTCTGGACTTTGCTGAAGACTAGTTCCCTTCCATTTGCACTTAATTTTCGGATTAAGTGTTTTGCTAACCTGCTCCATTTTCCCATGAATAATACTGCCATTGGATGTCCATCCTCTCCTATTCTCCCTGTGGCTATTCTTCTATGTGAGGTTTCAACTTCACTCTATCATGGCTTATCTGAGAATGTCTATAGTCCTCCATTAATTTGAATATAAACATATCTGTTGACCAGATCTCTGGCTGTGCCATGTCATCTTATGTCACCTTCCGTGTTTCTCCCTTGCCTCCTTTAATGACTCATTGCTAACTCAGATACGTTTAATTCATTCAGGTTCTGTCCTGACCCTTTTGATGTTGCTGGCTTATATTTCACCCTGTCTAGTTAAATTCACCCTTCCCTAAGTCGCACTGGTTTACTGCTCCATGTAGGATTTCTGAACCTCTCACAGTTCCTGACCTCTGACTGTTTCCTTAATTCAAGCTACCCTTTCTGATCTGGTTCAAACCTTACAAATTTTGTTCCCATGAGAAGCTCCTGGATGTCCTTAAGTTCCCAGCCTATCTGCGACTTGCTGATAGTTTTTTACAGCTTTTCTATTCCCTCTGGACTGTCCTTTTCTATTTGAGGGAGATATCTTGCTGTTAGTTAAATCATTCGTCAATAAGATATATATCCCACTGTTAGAAGGCTCAGTAATAGTAAACTTTAATGAAAGCCACTTTTATTCTCTTTCTGGTGAGCCCTTTTATCTGCACAGTGAAATTCAATTTGCTTAACAACTTTGCATTTTTCTATAGTGAAGTCTGTCAGCACCCAGACTCTTAAAGAATGCTAATTTATTCCAGTAAAATTTTAAAATAGTCAATAGTCACTGTTGCTTTAAGCATGACCTGTTCTGGCCTGAGCAAGCACTGACCGTGTTTAATGCTACAGACACTGTCTGCAGCCTGAGCTTTTGTGGTACAGCCACAGTGAAAGTACTTATCTCACATGCCTCCCATCTGGGTCCCTTCTTTTAGTGACTGGGGGTAGTTCTACTGTTTCTATCTGGCTTTCCTTTTCTCTCCAGCTTGTTTCAGGGGTATTTACTTTGTCCTTAACTCTTTCTGATCTGTGGAAGTTCCCAGCCTACCTGAGAGTGTGAACCTCTGTGTTTACTCATAGCTGTCAGTCAGAATGGCTGTCTGTCTGGTCCTACTACTGCCTGTTTCTCCATGTGGGTATAGATTGGAAACTTATTGATTTTGCAAACTCCAAGGCCTTTACTTTAAGCGTCCGAACTGCTGGTATGAAGTAAACTGCTTAAGTCATTCAAGTTCCAGATGGGTCTGATCAGATCATTTCCTGAGGGTAGTGTTTCTTTTGCTAGATTCCCTCTGGTACAAACTGGTACACCTTTCCTCAGTCTCGTATTCATTGGTCTCCTCTTGCAAAGGACAGTAAACTTTGAGCGTTCCTTGTTAGCCTGCTTTACAGTGACATTGTCCATGTTTAACTGAACAATTTAGCTGCTGTGCTATCAATTTGAAAAAGCTGAAAAAGGCATCCTCCTTTTCCTTATTAAAGCTACAATCAAATGGGTGAACTCAAATACAGCAGTCTTTAAGTCTGAGATAGGTGTGATTTCTCTACTGGGGTGCGTTCAATGGAATTATCACTACTCACTTGAGTTGTCTCAATTAAAGCTCCCTTTCTCTTCCTTTTTTCATGGAATTCTCTCACTTCTTTCCTTTCTAGCCCCTCTCTCTAGCCTTGAATTCTCTTTCTTTATTTTCTGTTAAAATTCCAGTTCTAATCTCATCTAATTCCAATTGTAGTTTAACTGTTTCCACCTCCAGATATTTTGCTATTGTTGAGCAGAACTTCACAACTAAGTTTCCACTTAACCTATTTTAGTTTTTCCAAGGACAATGCCTTTAATTTGATGGAAGTACTCTCACGCTTTGTGAAAATATTATCATGAAATGGTAACAGTATTATTACAGTCCAAGAGAGTCCAGCATTTAAAAAAAGAAAATCTTTTGAAGGATCATCTTGTTTTTCTGCCTGTGGGAACATAAAGCAAGTTTGTTGTAACCAGGTGAGAAGTGGTGAATCAGATCATTTCTTCCTAATCTCTTGCACTGGTTGTAACATCGATATTTCATTCTTTTCAGCATGCAGCGATATCACTTCAATGAAAACGTAGTACTGGTCAAAGTTAAGGAGCCAGTTATAAAGTTGGATTAAGTGGAAGAAAGTAGAAGTTAATGACGTAACCTGAAGAAAATGAAAGGTGATATCCAAAATGCACAACCACAAGTTTAGTTTAAAAAGAGGGAAGTGTTGAGTACCAGAAGGAAGATCACAAATAGGCAGTTTATAAAGTAAGTCCTTGAGGTGTTAGGTTTTAATGTGAGACTAAGGTTGTTTAATTGATGGCTTGTATTTTCTGCAGTGGAATTTGTAGATTTCCTATATTTTCAGTTTTTCCAATCAGCTTTTTAACCAGGTGCTACTATTCAAGAGGCTGAGAGAATCAGAGAAGGAAAGCAAGCTTTCCAATTCCTTTGTTACAAACTCATTTTCTTCTCTCTCTGTCCAAAAGCTGTTGCTTGAACTATAGTTTACTACTGCAGAATAGAATATCCTTTATTGTTACGTGTTCTCAAATACAGCAGTACAGTGAAAAGTTTACAATGTCACCCCTCATGGCACCATCTTACGTATAAAGTACCAAGGTACAAATTTTCGACACAAAAAGAAACATAAAAAAGAAAAGAAGTGCATTACCTTACAGTGATTCATAATATAAGTAGAAGTATGACATAGTTAAAAGGATAAACGTTACAGTCAGTTAAACAAATTACAGACAAACGTTACATTGTAGTAGCTCAGTGCAGGGGCTTCCACATTTGATCTGACCGGCCTTGCAAGCCACTGACTACCTGCACCAGACCCCAGTCCAACAACTGTCCCCACTCCGCACCATGCTTCCAGCCTGCTCTGCTCTGGCACTTAGCTTCTCTGCACCACTCCAGGCCTCCAGCTCGCTCCGCTTTTGCTTCTGGCCATTCTGCACCAGTCCAAACCTGCAGCCCGTTCTCCTCTGGCTCAAAGTCATTCCAGGCTTCCAGCCCACTCCACACTGGCTCCTAGCCATTCTGCATCATTCCAGGCCTCCAGCTTGCTCCAGTCCAGCTCCCAATCATTCTGCACCACTCCAGGCCTCCAGCTCGCTCCACCCTAGCTCTCAGCCGTTTTACACCATTGCAGGCCTCCAGCCTGCATCACTGCAGCTCTCAGCCAGAGTGCATTTGGGGCAACTTTCATCCCAATATGCAAAACATCTAGAACCTTCTCAATCAACCAAGAAATACAGATCTGTGTTTCAATGCATTTTTAAGTAATGTTAATTTTGTCTCAGATGGATTCTTGTTTAATGATGGTTTTATGACCCTAGCTCGACCTGTAACCATCTGAAAAATTTGTTTTACAAAATCCATTTTAGCCCATGAAAAGCTCTAGCTGTTAAAATTAGATGATCGAAATTGGAACACAACAGTCCATTATTACTGCAAGTATAAGAACGTCAAGTTGATGAAGAAAGGGCAGCCAACAATAGCCCAGCAAGGGCAAGGTGGTGGTAGTGGAAGTTTGACAAACTGAAAACAAATTCTTCTGATATAAGTCGCAAAGAAAGGGCTGCCCGTGTATGGAGAGAGAAATGTCATGTTATTGTTATTTTACTACAATAATGTATCGTTAAAATGGAACGAGCAAGGATCAAAGAGAGTCAGTTGAATGATTACTGCGAAAAGCCCAAAAGGCTTAAAGCCTCATCCTTTACATTCTCCTTGTTCGCAGGGATGTGCAGCAAAGGAGAGAATCAACAATGTTTTCAATTTTAGACAATACGGTATCAGTTCTGCGCCCTTTAATTCCCTCTACATTTGTGTTGAAGAGGATGACTGTTTTCGATTAGATTTCTGGAAATGCAGTTAATGGACGAGTGACCAAATGTTTTCCAATCTGGCTGGCTATTATGTTTCAATACTAAAAACACAAGTGTATCATAATGCCATTTTAAATTAAATAGATAAAAGCAAGAGGTTTAGTGAGCAGTAGAAACTGATAAGGCATAGTCAGTCCCCCAGGCTATCACTGCACACACTACATCTAACCCAATTTGGCTTTATCTCTCACTATTGTTATTCTGTCAATAAGGATGCTGTGTTTCGACTGTAATTTTCAGTCAGCACAGATAAGAACGGCTATCAGTTCTAGTATTTCTGCGTTCTGGCAGGATCCCTAGCTCCATTCTTCTCTGCCTCTCTCTGAAAATATTTATTTTTGGGACTAGATTTTCCTTTGGCTGAGACTTTATACTGGGTTAGGGCCCCTGGCCCCACTCTTGGCTTAAATGTCGGGGAAAATGCAAATCTCAACTCATTCTGCAATCATTTAACAGGAGCCGCCCCCAATAATAGTCCCATGCCCATCATTAGCCTCAGGTGTGAAGCTGCTTCATACTCAGCGCCATCTTCTGTCCATCCCAGGTTAAATCACAATGCCATTACCTGGACACTTAAGGGATGGACTGGACTTCTGATACACCTATACTGTAAGCCAAATTAAAATTGCATAAATAAAAACTGAAAGAACTGCGGATGCTGTAAATCACGAACACAAACAAAGATTGTCGGAAAAGCTCAGCATCTGTAGTGAGAAATCAGAGTTAACGTTTCAGGTTCTGAGGAAGGGTCACTCAACCTAAAATGTTAACTCTGATTTCTCTCCACAGATGCTGCCAGACAAATTAAAATTGCAGTTGGGGCAGATGGTTTGACACTGGGAACAGTGCTAGTCACGTTGAGTCCAGTTTTAGTGACCCTCAATCTGTCTGACAACTACACCAGTTTACTTGCTCCCAGTCCTGTCAAACATTCTTTCCTACCCCATCCCTTGGGGTGTATAAGATTCAGCTCTTTGAGACAGTTTTGCTTGTAAAAGGTATGGTCACGCTAAAACTGACTTCAGTTAGAAGTCATCTCAAAATAAAAATGTTATCAAAGAATGACTGATATTTAATGATATTACTATTGCTGAATGCTCCATTACCATCATTACTAGCAACTGAACTGGACTAGCCATACAAATACAGCAGCCATAAAACCAGTTCAGAGGCTAGGAATTCTGCAGCAAGTACTTCACCTCCTGAGTCCTAAAGCGTGTCCACTATCGACAAGATATAAGTCAAGAGTTTGATGCAGTACTTCCCTTGTACCTAGATGGGTGCAGGTCCAACAACACTCAAGAAGCTAGACACCATACTGGACAAAACAGCCTGCTTGTATGGTACCTTATCCACCACCTTCAACATTCACTCTTGTAGTTATTGTAACAAAGTCAGCCAGGTGGACCTCATGGAATATGAGTTCCCGATTGGGGCTGTTAATCAGGTTCAATCAGGGAGCCCTGACTGACATATAAAAAGGATGAGTGTCAGAGGTACTGACACCTGACTCTGAATGAGGCTGTACTAACGTCAAGGAGTGTCCATGTGTAAATGAAGGGTAACTTGATTATGAATACCAACTTCTGTGGAGTTATTTCAACTCCCTCCACCATCATGTACATGGCATAGTGTGTAGCATCTTTAAGATGCACTGCAGCAACTCACCAAGGCTCCTTCCTAACAGCACTGTGGACACACCTTGGGACTATAGTGTCGATCAAGAAGGCAGCTCACCATCACCTTCATGAGGGCAATTAAAGATGGACTATAATGGTGTCTGGGCCAGTAACATCCGCGACCCGTGAGTGAATAAGAAAAAGGATTCCATGATCATGTGTTCCAACAGCAAGTATGGAATCACCGCAGCTAGCCAATTCAAACAAAAGTAGGTTTATTGTGCCGTGTACTCAAGTACAGATGTACAGGAGTACAATGAAAAGTGTACAAAGTTGCCATCTTAGGTACAAGGGTATCTCGGTCCAAAATCTTGGTACAAAATAGAAAATTAAGAAATAAGTTAAAAGTTCGACATTGCAGCTCTTAGTATAAGTATAAATCCTCAGAACTGTCATATGATTTATTTTAAAAAGTTATTATTGCCAATTCTAAACAAATATTTGTAGAAACTAGCAATTTGACTCAGAGGTTTCATGCCAGTTTTAATGTTGCACACAAGCCTCCTCCCACTCCTCTTTCTCTAAGCCATTCAGTATATTCAAACTATTCCTATCTCCCTCCTTTGATCTAATTTTCTTAATTTTCACTTAAACACATTGGCTGCAAAACGGGATGTTGTGGTTAAGTGCAGGGATGGTTGTGTTCAGTGACAACTGAGTCAGTCTCCCCACCAGCAGGAAAGTTCACTGAATCAAACTCCAATTAGCTTGCTGAGTGCAGATTGACAAGTTGTTTGGCAAATCGCTAGTCTTATCGTTGAAGTCACACCTTCCTAGAAGCTGCTGGTCAATTGGATGATCAGAAGATCACTTCTAAAGGGCTTGTCTTTAGGAGATTCACTGGTGAGAAATTAATCTTTTTCCTTTGGGTCTTATGCTGCTTGTATAGTGAGAAGAGGGCTGTCGGGAGGGTCAGAGGCAAGTGCTAGGGGTTGGCTTTCAGCGACGACCTCTTTTCCCCCATCCCTATACCTGGCTGGCCTCCGTTTTGGACAGAATTGGGCCAGTGGCAAGTTGAGGCCCTTGGGTGGCCATTAATTGACCACATGTTGGCCTTAATGGCTGATAGGTTGAGAAGGAAGATAGTCAAGTATGTGGTGCTGGAAAAGCACAGCAGGTCAGGCAACATCCAAGAAGCAGGAGAATAGACATTTTGGGCATAAGCCCTTCATCAGAAATCTTTCAGGACAGAGGAAATGACCTGGGGGGTGCAGTGGGACCTTCATTAAATGTGACTGTCTCAAGGTCAACCCAGGGATGAGAAATAAATGTGGGCTTTGCCAGCAACACAGCACAAAAGAGTATTGTACCTCCATGTTGTTCGACATATTTTATTGTGGGGTGTGAGCTGCTGAAGCTAATATTTATTTTTAATTCTTAATTACATTTGAAAAAGTGGTGGTGAGCCATTTCTTTAATCTTAAGGTCAATCTGGGAAATTCGCAGTGCTGTTAGGAAGGAAATACCAGGATTTTGACTTAACAACAGTAAAGAAGTAGTGATAAAGCTTCTATTGAATATGGAATGTAGCTTGAAGGGAAATTTGCACGTTATCTGTCACCCATTTACAATTTTACCTATTTTGAAAGAGACATATTTAAGTATACTGTATATGGACATGCATACAAACATACAATTTAGGGGCAAGAGTAGACCACTCAGCCCCATAAGCCCACTTCACTATTTAGTGGCCAATTTATTTATTCATTTGTGGGATGTGAGTGTCTCTGATTGGCCAGCATTTATTTCCCATTCTGAATTGCTCTTGAGAAAGTGGTGGCAATGTGCCTTCTTCAACCATTGCATTTTACCTGCTGTGAGTTGACTCACAATGCCATTAGGAAGGGAATTCTAGGATTTTGACCTTGCGATAGTGAGAGAACAGTGATATGTTGCTCTGCATTCCAGCTTAATGCCAATACTCTTAAATCCTGTTGCTTAGCAAGAACTTTTTTTACCACTGACTTAAAAATATTGAGGGAATGCAGGCCCAGTTAGCCCAATCTCACTTCATAGGACAGTTGTGCAATCCTTTTGGGGTGTCACAGTAGCTCAGTGGTTAGCGCTGCTGTTTCATAGCGGCAGGGACCCAGATTCAATTCCCACCTCGGGCAACTGTCTGTGTGGAATTTACATATTCTCTCCAAGTCTGTGTGAGTTTCCTCTGGGTGCACTGGTTTCCTCCCACAATCCAAAGATGTGCTGGCCAAGTGAATTGGCCATGCTAAATTACCCATAGTGTTAGGTACATTAGTCAAGGGTAAATATAGGGTAGAGCAATGGGTTTGGGTGGGTTATCCTTTGGAGGGGTGGTGTGGACCTGTTGGGCCAAAGGGCCTGTTTCCATACTATAAGGAATCTAATCTAATCCTTCAAACTTGAGTTTCACCAAGTTGCACTCAAAACAATAAGAATGCAGCAAATGTCCTTATTCTGTGAAAGACGGATCTTATATTCCATAAATCTTCTGAGACTGTGATAATGGGTATATCAAGTAATGAGCTAACGTATTTTGATGCTCAGCAGCAGGACTTGTAAAAACACTGGACCTGTTCATTATTTCTTCATGTACCCGAGTACATTTTCCATGTGTTCATGGCTTTTTAGCAAACTATACATAATTTGCTTAGAACCATAGCTCAGTGGATTACTCACATTTCTGTGTCAAACTCAGGTTGCCATGTACTCCTAAGTGTCCTGAGCACATTTCCTTTTATCGTAATTAATGATGTAAGCTTTGTTGTAAACTTCTACTCAGAAGTTAATGATTGTAATTGACTCCTCAGGAACTATGTATGCTCATCTGCCTATTGGAATTATTAATATTCCCAAAACATAGACAAGGATTAAAAAAAAACTGACTGGATTTCAAAGAACTGTTTCTTAATTCTCAAAAGATAGTAAATCAAATTATTTTATCTTCATCCTGTTCCCTACCTTGAAGTGCAGCTTTGTTCCCATCTTCCATTTTTGTAAGGTCCACGAACATATAAGGGCCAGTCAGTCTCTTGAAACATTTCTAACTGCACATTTTTATGCTTATAGGTTTCTTTACATGCAGGGAGATAATTTACTAAAATAATGTCATACATAAGAATTTGTTTCTGACAGCATTAAATGTGAGGATTTCAGAAGAATTACTACTCCACCCTCTAAATATATCAAAAAAGAAAGATCTAGCAAAACACTAGATCTTATTGAAGAGATTAAAAGAGGTTGTGAAATAACAGAAATAAAAAAAAAGATCTATGAATGCTGGAGATCTGAAAGCATTGGGCCACTGGCCTGGAAATGTTAATTCTGTTTTTCTCTCCACAATGGCTGCCAGACTTCCTGAGGTTCTCCAGCATTTTCTGCTTTTGTTTGTGAAACAACTGATGTGTGCTAAAAATGCTAATTGTTTAGCATAGTCCAGTATTTTGTTATTTAGATTGCATAACACTCAGAATAAGTAAAAACTTGTTTTTGACCCTTCGAAAAATGCTATGGGTACACAAATAAATATTGGCATAAATATTGGAGTTCAAGATGTGGTCTTGGTAATGTAGCAACTGTCTTTTGGACAACGTGGATTCTGCTTTGCTTTGCTGGCAGATGTGCAAACTTCTGGTGCTGGCCAGATGGATGCCATTTTTATGAGTGCACATGCAGCGAATGCCTCTGAAGTAAGCAAAACAGATAGATCATGGTGTTCATTCACACGGTACTTTGATTTGATATAATGGCCCATTTTAGAATACAGCACTCCAGCTAATTCCCTCTCCAGCTAATCCCCCTCAGACCTCCCAAGGATTACCACAGAGATGGATCATCACCCACATCAATATACATATTGAAGAGTAAGTCTGCAGGCAGCAAGGATAGCCGCCTTTTCCTTTGGGTAGTGTTAAAGTTTGCATCTGACTTTGACCTGGGCCTCATATACCCAAGGCAACCTAGTCACACTGACCTATTCAGAATTTAACACCATTACTGATTCCAGGGAATTCTGCTTTAACTTAAAGGAGATGTTTTAAAAAAACATATGAAGTCTAGCATCATAGTAGTTGTGTGACAATGAGACAGTGTTGGTTCCCTATCATTGTTGGTAATGATTCAGTGAGAGACATGCCAAGCCAGGAGTTTGCAGATTGTGTTGGGATACCACTCTGTTACTGCCGTGGTGCTCAGATTTGAGCTCCAAGCTTTGATCTGAATCTATTCCCTTTAACATGGCAGTTATGCCATAGAATATAGCAGAGGAAGTCCTTCAGTGTGAAGCTGGCCTTTGTGTCAATGAAGACTGTGTGGTGATCCCTTCTGACAGTACTGTCGTGGAAAAATGACAATCTATAACATTTAAATTTACAGTACAATGACATGATGACGTACAAAATGTAATACTGTCATCAGCAGTGACATTCCATGGAGATTTTGAGAAGAGAGGCTGGTGAAACCTGTATTTGAGAGGTGAATGACAGAGATAATAATACTTACGGTAGTGTGTAAATTAAAGAGTCAGCTGCAATACCTGAGTCGGACTTGAGTCCTGACCACTCCTAGATTGTACAGAGATCAAGATGCAGCACACTATGAAGGAAGACAATATAGGCTGAAGGTGCAGGCTTTCAGTAGTTTAGCACAGAACCCCCATGTCCCAAATGTTATGGTACCCTAACCCAGGAGAACTGGTCACCAAATGTTATATCAGTAAAGACAGAACAAGACAAATTGGAGACAATGATGTCACGCAAATTTTCCCTTTGTGTTGTTTCTTTCACCAGCTGCCACATGTGTAATCTGGGCAGCTCTGTCCTGCAGAACATATTTAACATTGCTGCACTGCTGCTGAAGATAGATGAAGCCCATTACAGTCAGAATGCAGTGTGTACCCTTATGTCTCTCAGATGATGTTCAACATGGAGGAAAACTGATTCACCAGCTGAAGGAATGTTGTGGATGGTCATCCATAGGAAGCTTCCTTGCCCATGTTTGACCTAATGTTTGGCAAGATTTATTTGAGTCAAGAGTTAATATTGAGAACTACCAGGGACACTCCTTCTTTCCTATATTGAATCTACCACAACCTCTCATGACCAAAGTGTGAGACAGACCCTTCAATTTTAGCACTAATTAACTTTGCAGGCCAGACTGAGCTCAGTAAATTTGTTGTGTTTAGTGCCTACAAGTACATCAGTCGGTCAGTCCAGATTTGTTTTTAGTATCTCCAGTGTCGTGACTTGTTACAATTGAATGGTTTATTGGGCTATTTCAGTACACAATTGAGAGTCAAACACATTGCTGCTGCTTGGAATCACATGTAGGCCATACCAAGATAGAGTGGCAGATTTCCTTCCTGAAAGAATATTAGTGAATCTAATGATCTTTTACAACAACCCTATTACTGCTATTGATGTATCTTATTTTTTGAATCCAGGACTAAGTCAGATTGGGATGTCTGGTCAGTGTGGATGAGTTGGACCAAAGGGTCTGCTTCTGTGCTGTATGACTCCATTTTCTTTTTTTAATTAACTGAATTTAAATGCTGCGTTGTGACCTTAATTTAAGCATCCGGCTGATTCATCCAAGATTCTGGATAGCTAATCTATGAACTTACTTTAATTTTAGTTTTATTTTTGAATCACGGAGTAGAAGTTGTGAAATGTCCCTTCTCAGACGATCCACCGTGGGAGAAAGTGCCAGCAATGTCAAGATTTTAATCTTTGTCATGGTGGGGAGGGTGGTGCAGCTTGTTCTTCAATACTTTAATGAATGCCTGGGCTCTCAACCAAATCTCATGATACACACTTCCCTCATCCAGACTAGAATTCCCATCTCTAAGGAGTTGTGAATCTTAATGTCATGACCGATTGGAATAACGCACTGGAAATCAAGCCCTGCTATTCCCAGAGTCATTACAGAAGTTAAAAATTTTAAAATAAGTGCACAAGATCTGCAGTTTATCTGAGGCAAAAGTGAGGACTGCAGATGCTGGAAACCAGAGTTTAGATCAGAGTGGTGCTGGAAAAGCACAGCAGGTCAGGCAGCACCCAAGCAGCAGGAAAATCGATGTTTCGGGCAAAAGCCCTTCATTAGGAATGAGGCTGAGAGCCTCTGGGTGGAGAGATAAATGGGTGGTTGTGTGGTTCCCAGGAAGGAAATCCTGATTGAAATTGGCGGGTGCGATGTCGTGGGCATCACATAGATGTGACTCTGAGGGGATCAGGGCTGGGAATTAAATATCCAAAAAAAAGTCCTATCAAAAGGACAGGCAGATGGGCAAGGGGGAAGGGCTGCCTTGTTAGTAAGAAATGGAATTAGATCAATCGCAAGAAGTGACATGGAGTCAGAAGGCGTATAATCTGTGTTGGTACGGTTGAGGAGCCTCAATTGGTAAAAGACCCTGATGAAAGTTATGTGCAAGCCTCCTGGCCATATCAGAATGTGGGGAAGAAAATAAATCAGGAGATAGATGATAGCATGCAATAGACAATACACAATAGGTGCAGGAGTAGGCCATTCTGCCCTTCGAGCCTGCACCACCATTCAATATGATCATGGCTGATCATCCTTAATTAGTATCCTGTTCCTGCCTTATCTCCTTAACCCTTGATTCCACTATCCTTGAGAGCTCTATCCAACTCTTTCTTAAATGAATCCAGAGACTGGGCCTCCACTGCCCTCTGGGGCAGAGCATTCCACACAGCCACCACTCTCTGGGTGAAGACGTTTCTCCTCATCTCGGTCCTAAATGGTCTACCCCGTATTTTTAAGCTGTGTCCTCTGGTTCGGCACTCACCCATCAGCGGAAACATGTTTCCTGCCTCCAGAGTGTCCAATCCTTTAATAATCTTATATGTCTCAATCAGATCCCCTCTCAGTCTTCTAAACTCAAGGGTATACAAGCCCAGTCGCTCCAGTCTTTCAGCGTAAGGTAGTCCTGCCATTCCAGGAATTGACCTCGTGAACCTATGCTGCACTCCTTCAATAGCCAGAATGTCTTTCCTCAAATGTGGAGACCAGAACTGCACACAGTACTCCAGGTGTGGTCTCACCAGGGCCCTGTACAGCTGCAGAAGCACCTCTTTGCTTCTATACTCAATCCCTCTTGTTATGAAGGCCAGCATGCTATTAGCCTTCTTCACTACCTGCTGTACCTGCATGCTTACCTTCATTGACTGGTGTACAAGAACACCCAGATCTCTTTGTACTACCCCTTTACCTAAATTGATTCCATTTAGGTAGTAATCTGCCTTCCTGTTCTTGGATAACCATACATTTATCCACATTAAACTGCATCTGCCACGCATCTGACCACTCACCTAACCTGTCCAGGTCACCCTGTAATCTCCGAACATCCTCCTCACATTTCACCCTGCCACCCAGCTTAGTATCATCAGCAAATTTGCTAATGTTATTACTAATACCATCTTCTATATCATTAACATATATTGTAAAAAGCTGCGGTCCCAGCACTGATCCCTGCAGTACCCCACTGGTCACTGCCTGCCATTCCGAAATGGAGCCATTTATCACTACTCTTTGTTTCCTATCAGCCAACCAACTTTCAGTCCAAGTTAGTACTTTGCCCCCAATACCATGCGCCCTAATTTTGCTCACTAACCTCCTATGTGGGACTTTATCAAAAGCTTTCTGAAAGTCCAGGTACACTACATCTACTGGATCTCCCTCGTCCATCCTCAGAGTTACATCGTCAAAAAATTCCAGAAGATTAGTCAAGCATGATTTCCCCTTCATAAATCCATGCTGACTCTGACCTATCCTGTTACTACTATCCAGATGTGTCCTTTATAATTGACTCCAGCATCTTTCCCACCACTGAGGTCAGACTAACTGGTCTATAATTTCCTGCTTTTTCTCTTCCACCTTTCTTAAAAAGTGGTACAACATTAGCCACCCTCCAATCCGCAGGAACTGATCCCAAATCTATCGAACTCTAGAAAATAATCACCAATGCATCCACGATTTCTCGAGCCACCTCCTTCAGTACCCTGGGATGTAGACTATCAGGCCCCGGGGACTTATCAACCTTCAGACCTAACAGTCTCTCCAACACCAATTCCTGGCAAATATAAATTCCGTTAAGTTCAGGTCCTTCAGCCACTGTTACCTCAGGGAGATTGCTTGTGTCTTCCCCAGTGAACACAGATCTGAAGTACCAATTCAACTCTTCTGCCATTTCCCGTAATATATTCCCCTGTTTCTGTCTTCAAGGACCCAATTTTAGTCTTAACTAATTTTTTCCCTTTCACATACCTAAAAAAGCTTTTACTATCCTCCTTTATATTTTTGGCCAATTTACCTTCGTACTTCATTTTTCCTCTGTGTATTTCCTTCTTAGTAATCCTCTGTTGTTCTTTAAAAGCTTCCCAGTCCTCCGTTTTCCCACTTATCTTTGCTATGTTATACTTTTTCTCTTTTAACTTTATATGTTTCTTAACTTCCCTCATCAGCCACGGCCACCCATGCCTCCTCCTAGGATCTTTCTTTCTTTTTGGAATGAACTGATCCTGCATCTTCTGCATTATACACAGAAATATCCGCCATTGTTCCTCCACTGTCATCCCTGCTAAGGTATTGCACCATTGAACATTGGCCAGCTCCTCCCTCATATCTCCATACTTCACTTTATTCAACAGAAATATTGTCACTTCCGATTGTACCCTCTCCCTCTCAAATTGCAGATTGAAGCTTATTGTATTAAGGTCACTACTTCCCAATAACTCCTCACTTCGAGGTCCCTGATCAATTCTGGGTCGTTGCAGAATACCAGATCCAGAATTGCCTTCTCCCTGGTAGGCTCCAGCACCAGCTGTTCTAAAAATCCATCTCGGAGGCACTCTACAAAGTCTGTTTCTTGAGGTCCAATACCATCCTGATTCTCCCAGTCTACCTGCATGTTGAAATTCCCCCATAACAACTGTAGTAACGTCTTTGTGACAGGCCAATTTCAGCTCCTGATTCAACTTACATCTGACATCCAGACTACTGTTTGGGGGACTGTAGATAACTCACAAGAGGGTCTTTTTACCCTTAGAATTTCTCAGCTTTATCCACACTGACTCTACATCCCCTGATTTTAGGTTCCCCCCGCACATGGGACTGAATATCATCCCTTACCAACATGGCCACCCCACCCCCTCTACCCGTCAGTCTGCCCTTACGATAGCACGTGTAGCGTTGAATATTCATTTCCCAGGCCCTGTCCACTTGAAGCCACGTCTCAGTTATCCCCACAATATCGTATCTGCCAATTTCCAAAACAGCCTCAAGCTCATCCATCTTATTTCTAATGCTTCGAGCATTCATGTATAGTATTTTTAATTTGTTACTGCCCTCACCCTTCCCATCAACTCCTATTTCACTCAACCTTACAGCATGATCCCTTTTTGAGTTTTCTGCCTCATTGATACAGTTTTCTTTCTTGACTTCCCTTGTTCTAACTTTCCCTTCAATTTCCTTCTTAAACATCCAGTTTGTCCCCTCCCCCCGCTACTTAGTTTAAACGTAGCTGTGTTGCAGTAGAAAACCTGCCTGCCAGAATGCTGGTCCCTAACCTATTAAGGTGCAAACCATCTCTCTTGTATATTTTATGCTTACCACAAAACATACCCCAGTGATCCAAGAATTTAAATCCTTGCTTCCTGCACCAGTTCCCCAGCCACACATTCAAGTCCATTATCTCCCTGTTCCTGGCCTCTCTCGCCCGAGGAACTGGAAGCAAACCGGAGATAACCACCCTGGACATCCTGCTTTTCAGCCTTCTTCCTAGTTCTCCGAAGTCCCGCTGTAGTATGTTCCGCCTCTTCTTCCCGACATCATTTGTGCCGACATGTACCACCACCTCTGGCTCTTCACCTTCGTCCTTGAGGATTTCCTGCACTCTGTCTGTGATGTCTTTAACCCTGGCACCGGGAAGGCAACACACCATCCTTAAATCCCGCCTGCTGCCACAAAAACCCCGGTCACTTCCTCTCACTATGGAGTCCCCTATTACCACGGCTCTGTGCGATGTCCGACTCTTCCACTCTGCCCCCACGCCAACGTTTGATTGACAGACCTGGCCGCTTTGTGGACTGGCAGTGTCATCTATCTCTCCTGTTTCCAAAAGATTCAACATGTTCCTGATAGGTACTTCCCCCGGGGTCTCTTGCACCTGTCTCCTCTCTGCCTTCCTCATCGTCTGCTCTCTTCTGCTCTTTTCTGGTATGGTCGGTGTAATAACCTCGCTGAAGGTCTTGTCCAGAAAGATCTCGTTCTCTCGGATGAGCCTAAGGTCCTCGAGTTCTTTCATCAGTGCTGCAATATGCTCTTTCAGTAGCTGAACGTGCACACACTTTCCACACTTATACGAGCCAGACACACCAGAGTCGTTGACCTCCCACATCAAGCACATAGCACACTGAACCAGCTGGGCAGTCACGTCTTCACCCTCTTCAACTGTGGCGTAATCACTTCACTCAACCTCCTTGTCAAAGACTCCTGAGCTAAAGCCTCACTCTTCAATCCACAGGAACTTCCTTGGACCCTCTTTTTGTGGCAAGTCTGTGGTCTTTTAATTTAGGTTAGAGGAGGCCCTACTTTGTAGGACCTGAGGTCTAGAACACACCCACCCACTCAAATAACAATCACTTACCTTCCCGACTGGCTCTGCGCTCCGACTTCACTTCCGCCAAGCTCCCGCCGCTCTCTGCTGCAAAAAGCAAGAAAGGCACTATTACGTAACTGTGGGAACTTCAATTTACAGGTGGACTGGGAAAATCAGGTTGGTGGCAAATTCCAAGAAGAGGAATTTGTGGAATGTCTGCAAGATGGCTTTTTGGAACAGCTTGTGGTAGAACCCACTAGAGAACAGGCAATTCTGGATTTGGTGACGTGTAATGAGGCAGAGTTGATTCGGGAGGTTAAGGTGAAGGAACCTCTTGACGGCAGTGACCTTAATGTGATATAATTTCCTCTGCAATGGGGAGGGAGAAGCTGAAATCAGATATGATGGTATTGCTACTGATTAAAGGTAACTCCAAAGACATGAGGGAAGGACTGGCCAGAGTTGATTGGAAGGTGAGCCCAGCAGGGAGGATGACAAAGCAGCAGTGGCAGGAATTTCTGGGTGTATTTCTGTGGGGACAGCAGACTTTTTTTAGATCCCCTACAGTGTGGAATCAGGCCATTTGGCCCAACAAGTCCACACCGACCCTCCGAAGAGTAACCGACCCAAACCCGGTTCCCTCTGACTCATGCACCTAACACTATAGGCAATTTAGCATGGCCAATTCGCCTGACCTGCACATCTTTGGACTGTGGGAAGAAACCAGAGCACCCGGAGGAAACCCACGCAGAATCGGAGAGGATGTGCAAACTCCATACAGACAGTCACCCTAGGCTGGAATTGAACCCACTCAGCCACTGTGACACCCATTCATTGCCAGGAAGAAGAAAAATACTAAGGGGAGAATGAGGCAAGCATGGCTGACAAGGGATGTCAGGGACAGTATGAAAGCACAAGATAAAGCAACTGTTGGTGAAGGTAATTGGGATGCCAAAAGATTGGGAAGCCTTTGAAAATCAATAAAGGACAACTGAAAAAACAATAAGAGGATAGAAATATGAGTGGAAGCTAGCTAGTGATAAAAGAAGATTGCAAGAGTTTCTTTTCGATATATCAATGATAAGACAGAGGCAAGAGTAGATATTGGATTGCTTGAAAATGAGGAAGTAATAATGGAGAAGTAATAATGGTGAGAAAAGAAATGACAGAGGAACTTATTAGATACTTTGCATAGTTTTACCAGTGGAAGACACCAGCAGCATACCAGAACTTTAAGAGTCAGGGGACAGAGGTGACTATAGTAACCATCACTAAGGAGAAGGTGCTGGAAAAGCTGAAGGGTCTGAGGTGGATAAATCACCTGGATCAGGTGGACTACACCCCAGACTTCTGAAGGAGATAGTTGAAGAGGTTACAGAGGCATTGGTGGTGATCGTTCAGGAATCATTGTAGTCAGGAAGGGTCCCAGAGGACTGGAAGAAGGCTAATGTAACAGGCTTATTTAAAAAGGAAGGGGTGGGGATGCAGAAGACAGGAAACTATAGGCTGATTAACCTGACCTTGATTGTTGGGAAGATTTTAGAATCCAGTATTAAGGATGAGATAGCAGAGTACATGAAAGTGCAGGGTAAAGTAGGACTGAGTCACCACAGCTTTGTCAAGGGAAGATCATGCTTGATAAATCTGTTAGAATTTTGAGGAATAATGAGCAGATTAGACAAAGGAGAGTCCATGGACATGATCTATTTGGTTATCCACAAAGCCTTAAACAATGTGACAGGAGGTTGCTAAATAAGATAGGAGCAAATGGTGTTAGATACTGGCATGATAGAGAACTGGCTGGTTGGAAGAAGGCAGGGAGTGGGGATAAAGAGGGTCATTTTCAGGATGGCAGCCACTGACTAGTGAAGTTCTGCAGGGGTCTGTGTTGGGACTACAATTATTCATGTTATACATTAACCATCTGGATTAAGGAACCTAGGGCATTGTTGAAAAGTCTGCAGATGACACAATATTAGGTGGAGGGACAGGTAGTGTTGAGAACTTGGACAAGCTAGAAGAATGGGCGAAGACGTAGCAGATGATGTACAGTGTGGGAAAGGGTGAGGTTATGCACTTTGGTGAGAGGAATAAAGACATAGACTATTTTATAAATGGGGAAAGGCTCCAGAAATCTGAATCACAAAGGGACTTAGGAGTCCTTGTTCAGGATTTACGATTAACATACAGCTTCAGTGAGGAAGGTGTAGTGATTGGAATCAGTTGGGGACACACACACACAAATTCATGACATGGGTGAAAAACAAATAACCAGGAGAGTGAAATACAGGTACAAGATCCTTTATCCAAAACGCTTGGGACCAGCTGTTTATCGGAATTTGGAATGTTTTGGTTTTCAGAATGTGATAGTTTAATGGTGAAATTTTTAAAACTCTTACTGCAGAAGCAGACTTCGAACTAAGAATGTGCTTGGCCATGCCCCCCCTCCCCCCAATGTTGCATCTGAGTGACACGCAACTGGTGGGTGTAGACTTGGGGGTGTTCACAGAGAAACCCCAGGCCTGTCAGTGCTTGGCTGTACCCCCCACCCCTCCCCATGCCACATCTGAATGGCACACCGAGTGGGTGTCAACTAGGGTTAACTGTTTGCTCGCCAAACAACCTTGTTAATGAGAAAAAACTACACAAACAAACCTTCAGATTTTGGAGCTTTTCAGGTTTTGGATGTTCAGATAAAGGATTTTGTACCTGTATAAGCAATACCACTGTTAAGTGGCAGTGTGAAGGGGGAAAAAAAAAAGAAAAAGTCGCTAACCAACAGATTTAGAGTCTCCGCAGTTTTGGGGACTGACTCTGTGCTGGCTGGGTGACGGTCAATGTGTGACTGCTGCTGTTGGTTTCTACTTTTTTGGGGGAAACCTGCTTCCTGAACTATTTAGCCAGTTTCTTAACTGTATTCCTTTTTATTGAGGACTAATTTTTAAACTGTCTGATCTGCACAGTTATTGTGTTTCAGGGGGCGGCACGGTGGCACAGTGGTTAGCACTGCTGCCTCACAGCGCCAGAGATCCGGGTTCAATTCCCGCCTCAGGCGACTGACTGTGTGGAGTTTGCACGTTCTCCCCGTGTCTGCGTGGGTTTCCTCCGGGTGCTCCGGTTTCCTCCCACAGTCACAAAGATGTGCAGGGTTAGGTGAATTGGCCATACTAAATTGCCCGTAGCCTTAGGTAAGGGGTAAATGTAGGGGTATGGGTGGATTTCGCTTCGGCGGGTCGGTGTGGACTTGTTGGGCCGAAGGGCCTGTTTCCACACTGTAATCTAATCTAAAAAAAAAAGGTGTAACTCAGTTCTCATTGGGGAACTATTGTTTCACTGGCTGGTTACCGCCTGTGTGTTACTCTTTTCTCTTTTACTTTGAGAAAAGGGCTATGTTGATTTTATGGCAGGGCTAAGCCTGTGCCCTTTTTTTAAGTGTGTGTTCACTTTTTTGGCATTTGGATTGAGCTATTGTGAGAAAATATGTCTTTCCAGTTGAGCTGGCCCTGTATGGGTAGGCCTGGCCCTTTGTGGGTGACGAAGCCTCTGTAAAGACTGGACAGCTGTGTGTATGCTGGAAGGTGTGCAATTGCTGCATCCTGGAGTGGGCTGTGCATTGGGGAACAGACTCTGCATCCTGGAGTGGACCTGTGAGTTAACTGCACTTTTACAATGTACTGTGTTCCTGAGAGTGGGTCTGGTTCTGGGGATGAACCAGCCCCAGTGAAGACTGAACACCTGTGTGTGGCATTGACTCTGCCTTTGGGAGTGGACTCTGCCTTTGGGACTGGACCAAATCCCTGTGAGTTACTGCAGCTTCACAATGTACTGTGTTCCTGAGAGTGGGTCTGGTTCTCACTGGAAGGGCCAGGCCTCTATGGAGACTGAACACCTGTGTGTGTGTTGGGAGGTGAACATTTGCTACATCCTGGAGTTTGGGCATGGACTCTGCTTTCATACTGAAAACTGTATTGAGGATTTTGTGAATTCTGTTACTGTATGTGGGTTTTGAAAATAATTGTGTTTGAGTGCGGGCCAGAGCGGGCTAGTCAGTACGTGGGGTGGCTGGGAGCTGAAGGGTCAATGACCAGCCTCGGGAAAGCGGGCTGGGGGGTGTGGTCTGTTAGTATGCAGGGTGGCTGTGGGCTAGGCAGCCGACAGTGTGCTCTTAGGAAAGCAGATCAAGGGAGGGGCAGCCAGGCCTGGGGAGGGTTGGTCAGTACGCAGGGCGGCCAGAGACTGGAAGGCCGATGACTGTCCTGCCGGAAAGCTAGTCAAGGACTGTCTGATCAGTATGTGGTGTGGGCTGGTGTCAGGTGTCTTTTGATAGTGCATAGAACACACATTCAATCTCGCTGTTTCCGATTTGATTGCACTATCTTGTTTGTGTCTGTGTCTGTTACTGTTATCTTTGTGATGGATGGAAGTGGGATTTGAGGTTTGTTCTCCTCTCCCTGAAAACTGGTTGAATGGTGGGGCTTGGGGTTTGGCTATGCTGCCCTTTCCTCTGAATATAGTGGCTTTTTGTGAACTGCTGCTTTCTGTTTATTCATAATTGTATTTTGTACTCTTTAATAAAATAAAAAAAACAGGAGACAACTCGTCCAGGCAGTGGGCCATGGAAGGGGGTCATTATGGCCAATTGCCTGCCTATCTTCCATGGTTACATTCGAGCCTGGGTGTCTCTGGAGAAGGAGCATGCTGTGTCTATCAACACCCTTGAGCTGTTCATGGAGAGGTGGGCACCATAGAGAGTGGAGTGTTTTATTTCCTCCTCCAACTCTATTTTGATTTAATCCCTGCCCTCCCCTTCACTTTTTTGATCACACAGCATTGCCTTTTGATGTGAAGGGCATTGCTTGTCACTGGCCACTCTGGTATTTCCTTTCTTCCTGGTGGTGGAAAATGATTAAAGATTTACACACTTGTTCTTCACTGTGTCCTACACCTGCACACACACGACATGGATGCTGGGAAAAAAAAACACTACCACAGTTAGGCAGTAGTTTGGGGGAAAAGGAAAATAAAAAATATATATAACCAGGAGATTTACAATCTCCTCAGTTTAGAGATTGACTCTGTGCTGGCTGTGTTACTGCTGTTGTTGGTTTCTGCTTTTTTGGGGAGACCTCATCTTAACTGGCTGGTTTATTTCTGTGGGTTCAAGTCTCACTCCTGGAGCACAAAAATATACTCGAATATAGTACTGAGGGAATACTGCACTGTCAGAGAAGGCAAGGATTGATTCGGGATAGTCAGCATTACTTTGAATGTGGGAAACCCTGTCTCACAAATTGGATTGAAATTTTTGAAGAGGTGACTAAGGAGATACATAGAGGCACATCAGTAGGTGTTATCTACATGGATTTTAATTTTTTTTCCCCCACACTACCACCTAAGTGCGGTAGTGCTTCTCCTGGTTAAATTTTTTTTTCCAGCACCCATGGTGTGTGTGTGCAGGTGTGAGACACAGTGAAAGACACAAAGTGCACAAATCTTTATTCAAATTCCACCACCAGGAAGATAGGAAAACACCCGGGTGGCCAGTGACAAGCACTGCCCTTCACATCAAAGGGCAGTGCTGTGTGAAAAACTGGCTGGTTTATAATACCAGTTTTGTTAACTGGTATTCCTTTTTTATTGAGGACTGATTTCTAAATTACCTGATTTACATAGTCAATGTGTTTCAGGTATAATTCCGTTCTCATTAGGGAACTGTTGTTTCACTGGCTGGTTACAGCCTGTGTGTTACTCTTTTACTTTGAGAAAAGGACAATATTGATTTTGTGGCAGGGCTTAGCCCTTGCTCTCTGGTTTTCTTTCTTTTTTAATGTGTTTTCACTTGTGTTTTGGTGTGGGCTGAGCCCTTGTAAGAAAATGCATCTTTCCAGATGAGCTGTTTTTGTGGGTAGGCCTGGCCCTTTGTCAGTGGACTAGGCCTCTGTAAAGACTGAACACCTGTGTGTGCTGGAAGGTGAGCTTTTGCTGCATCCTGGAGTTTGGGAGTTGACTCTGCCTTCGGAAGTGGACCAAGCCCCTGTGAGTTAACTGCACCTATACAATGTACTGTGTTCCTGAGAATGGGCCTGGCTCTCTATGGATGGCCCAGGCCGCTATGGAGATCGAACACCGGTGTGTGTGCTGGGGGGGTGTCTATCCTATGCATTGTTTCTTATCTAATTGGACTGTCTTGTATGTATTTGTTATTGCTACTTATGTGATGACAAAGTGGGATTTGAGGTTTGTCCTCATTTCCCTGAACACTGATGGAATGGGAGGATTTGGAGTCTGACTTTGCTGCTCCTCTTGTAAATTGCTGTTTCTCTGTATACAGCTATTAATGTTGTTGTTTGTAAATTGTACTGTTTTAATAAAATTTAAAAAAAAAAAACGGGATTTGCTTGTTAAGAAAGACCAATATAACCAGGAAAGAGATCTAGTCATGACTGAGTGCTTAAGGCAATGGGATTAGAAATCCTTTGGGGTTTCCCTGTATGGGTTCAAATCCTGCCAACTACCTTTCCTGCACTAGCAACTTTAAATGACTTCCTGTTGGTTGCATTATCGCTTAAACTTCTCAACAAACCCTATAACCAGGAGATGAGGATCTCAGTTCAGGAATCTGTCTCTAGGCTGGCTGGCTGGCCATGGCCAGTAAACAAAGTGTATGAGTGAATTAAGAGTGGCTTGGTGATGGGATATTGGCCTCTTATCTTAGTGCTGATGGGAGAATACTGTAGGTGCCTGTAGAACATTCGCTTGCAGCAGTCCGCATGGAGTTGCGGTAAGCATTTCTGGCATCATGTCCGTATTTGGGACTCATTTTGATTCTGCTATTGAAGACCGGGCCCAGTATTTTTTCCAAGGAAATGACATTGCTTTTCATCTGCCCCAGTGAGTAACCTTTCTGACTGCTTGCAGATCAGCAGCATTCTCTGTTATAAGGGCTTTAACTTTCCCAGCAGCATTAGACACGAAAACCTTTTGAGAGTTGACTGAGTTGGTTAAGGAATTTTATGACTCCAAACGTCCTCTAATTCTGAGATGATACTGATTTTATTTGGCTGTTAGAGAACTGGAAGAATCCATATCGGGATTTTTCGATGAGGTTAAGATGACTGGCGGAGGCACGTGATTTTGGCTTAACACTGAATGAGAAGCTATGAGCATCGTTGGTGATACACAGACTCCCAGAAGTATTGGTCACCGACAACAACAGAGAGAGCTCCAGTAGAGTTGCTGATGGGGAGAAGCCTCTATACCAGGTTAGACCTGATATTCCAGACCTAGGCGGGAGGGTGAAACGGCAGCAGGGATGCCAGTGCTTGTGACATACATCCTGTAAGCGAGAGAGACAGTTTAATTCAGGGAACCATGGAAATGGCCCTGTTTTGGGTATGAGGTGAGATTGACTCAAGGTCAGGTTCTATGATTTACTAAGTTTGGGTAGGTGATACAGTCCTGAACAAACACGTGGATCAACTGAAAGCTGTTACCTCACAAACAGGGCAGAAGCAAAACATAGTTGACCCCTCAGAACAGCCAGAAGGCCTGTTGGAAACTATGGATACTCTCCTTTCATCTCATGATTAGATTAGATTAGATTACTTAGTGTAGAAACAGGCCCTTCACCCAACAAGTCCACACCTACCTGCCGAAGCGTATACCACCCATACCCATTCCCCTACATTTACCCTTCACCTAACACTATGGGCAATTTAGCATGGCCAATTCACCTAACCTGCACATTTTTGGATTGTGGGAGGAAACTGGAGCACCCGGAGGAAACCCATGCAGACACTGGGAGAATGTGCAAACTCCACACAGAGTCGCCGAAGGCGGGAATTGAACCCGGGTCTCTGGCGCTGTGAGGCAGCAGTGCCACTGTGCCGTCGAACAAACCTCTGAATCCAAGATGGATGCAGCCTCACTACTGTTGCTGCCAGAAGAAGAGGAGGAGAGTCTCCTATGACATCCTGGATGTGAGAGTCAGTCTGTGGTTTGGTACATGCTGCCCATGGCAGAGTCCAAATCAGGGGGACTTGGGGCAAAAGCTACAAGTGAAAGACCAGGCCTATGTCCCCTGACTTGGGGTGGGGGCACCAGGGAAGGATGTAATGATTGAAGCCAGGTGGACCTTGTTGTCTCTGAGGTCCTTGATGGCCCAGGCTAATGATATCAATCACAAAAGCCCTGACAGACTGATTTATAATCGTGAGTTTAGAATCTCCTCAATTTAGGGGACTGACTACAAGCAGGCATGCCCCAGGAGTCTACTGTCTATAATTTTAATAAAGGGTGACTTGGTGATGTATACTGACCTCTGTGTAGTTATTTCAGAAGGCAAATGCAATGTCAGCATTAATTTCGAAAGGGCTAGAATACATGAGCAAGGATATACTGCTGAGCTTGTATAAGACTCTGGTCAGACTGCATTTGGAACATTGTGAGCAGTTTTGGGCCCTATATCTCAGGAAGGATGTGCTGAATTTTTGGAGGAGGTCCAAAGGAAGTTTACAAGAATGATCCTGGGGATGAAGAGCAATTGAGGGCTCTAGGTTTGTACTCTATCGAATTTCGAAGGATGAGTGGAGATCTGATTGAAATTTATAGAATACTGAAAGACCTAGATAGAGTGGATGTGGAAGATGTTTCCAGTAGAAGGAAACATTTAAGACCTGAGGGCACAGCCTTAGAGTGAAGGGATGACCATTTAGATATAAGATGAGGAGGAATTTCTTCAGCCAGAGAGCGATGAATCTATGAAACATATTGCTTTAGAATGCTGTGGAGGCCAAATCACTTGAGTGTATTTAAGACATGGAAAGGATCTTGATTAGTAATAGAATCAGAGTATAGGAAGAACACAGGAGAATGGGGTTGGGAAACGTATCAACCATGATTGAATGGTGGAGCAGACTCAGTGGGCCAAATGGTATGCCTCTGCTGTTATATCTTATGGTCCGATGGTCTTATAGACTCTCAGAGCTTGTAATTCATTTGTCCAATATCTTTGCTCATTGACCTTGCTTGTTATCTACTTACAGAGTGTGCTTAATAAAAATAAATGACTTGTTCTCTTTCAGAACACATTCACCTAAATTTGAATCTACCTATAAAGGAACTTTTAATCTCCATATCACTTTCTTATTACAGTGTTCCTATTTAAGTTGTGACATTTAATTGGAAATTACTTGAAACTTAGCATTTGAAATTAGGACAGTTACTTAACTACATGAAAAATGTTTTTTGTAAACAACAACTATTGATATTGAAAGAGTATGGATTAAATCCTAATCAGCTAGATTCTGAGGTAACTAAGCACAATAGAGAGTAAAATTGTTTCTTATTGCACCAATTTTCCAGATTCAAAACCGACATAAAGCACTTTGATTGTGGACAGCCTTCCACATGAAAACAGATTTTGATTCTGGCAGTTTAGGTGCATCGCTGGCAGCTGTTGGAAGTTGGCGTTATTCCCACTGTGTTTATAAGATGCCTGATACTTGAAGATTCGCATTTGCCCCTACTGTATTCAGAGTTATATGGTGTGTATGCAGTCCAACCAGCAAACATTAAAATTACCTTTTCATTAGCAAAATGGTACAGTTTAAAAATGCTATATATATTCGTGTATAGGTCGATCTCATGTATAATTAGACCCCTTACTTTTGGCCAAAAGATCTTGTATTTTCAATATATCTTGTGTCTAAGCCAACCCTACTTCACAGTTACAGATCAACATTTATGAGTCAGAGTACCTATCTGTTGCAATCTGCTCTGGCTTCCCAATCTGCGAGCCATATCACTCAGTTTTGGGTATTCCGGTCTGCGGGATATTCCGGTCTGCTGGGTATTCCGGTCTGCTCTAAGTTTTCAGAATTACTGTAATGGTAGGACAGTACAGGGAGACCTCCGTATCTGTGGAGTCAGTTTTCGCGGTTTCAGATACGCACGATTTACTGCGGCCCGAACATATTACAGGGAACGTTACAGAACCAGGGACTAGGGGGCTGTCTGGAAGGTAAATTTCCCATTTAAATGACCATATGGATATTGACTTTATTTGCGATTGTCTTTCTCTCGTTAGTACTTAAAAACTTACTTCCTACTTGAAGATGAAATGCAAATGACAATCAAGACTTGAGTACAAACTGTTTTCTTCACCATGTGTCCTATACTCAACCACTGTAGATGTTGACTTATATGGTATGAAAGTATTTTAATTGTTTTAGCACTTTGTACAAGCTGGAACCGTTTAACTTTGCTAATATCTAAGAATCACAAACGGTACAAGAGATTTGAAAGCAGCATACCATCATGTGACTGATTTAATTGCAAGTCTTTCTGCTGAATAATAGCTGCCTCAACTATCAAAACAATTCCTCGGATTACCTTATATCCCAGGTTAGTTCTAAATGTTCAATATGGTATAAACTATACAACTTATACTTGGAACAGCTTTAGATATGCTTCTGCGGTAGGCCTTGGAACGTATCCCCCATAGGTTGGGGGTGGGTGGGTGGAATACTGTACCATTCTATTGTAGCAGGCAGAATGGACACAGTTATTTTGTAGATAAATATCCAATAATGGCCATAATTCTTTTTTTCTTTTGTTTATTATTTTATAGAGAGACCTGACTCTTGTCCATTTTTTGTCTCATACCAAGCATGAGTTTCATCCCCTTGAAAACAGTCGACCCCCTAATTTCAACTTTAAAAAACCGTCTTCAAAACTCAACCTATACAGGAGTATATACAGTATTTACCTGAATATGGATGCCGGAGGAACTTTCCTTCTTTCAACTCCATGTTAAAATTTCAGGCTGCTGTTGACCATCATTTGCCCCATGATCTATTGCCTTCCTGACACAACTAAAGCGACTGGCCGATATTAACCCAGGGAAGCAGGTAGTGAAATTTGCTGTGGTAACGTAGTCAGCACTATCAAATGTGTGAAGCATGGTGATGATATCCTAATGTGGACACATTATCATTTCCAAGGTAATATGTAGTATTTATGCTGCCATGATACAAAGAACACTTAGTTTAAAAGGTTAAAACTCGCACAACACCAGGTTATAGTCCAACATGTTTATCTGGAGGCACCAGCTTTCAAAGTGCTGCTTCAGATAGTTGTGGAGCAGAATCATACGACACTGAATTTATAGCAACAGGATTGCAGTGTCATGGTGTAATTTTAAAAGGTGTAGTTTTAAAAGCAGTAATTTTTGGCCTAAAGCAGTTCAAAAGTGTTTTATGGAACTTTTTGTAAAGTGTAAAGACAATTAGAATGTCAAAAAGCAGAAATCAATTTGTGTAAAGCAAGATTCTAGAAACAGCAATGAGATATATGTCCAGATAATCTGTTTATTGTAATTTGATTGCCAGTAACTATTATTCAGCGGAAACAGAAACCTCTTCTGCTCTTTGAATAATCTCTCAAATCTTTCACGTCCACCTGAGAGGGAAGCTATGCCCTTATTTTAATTTTTCAATTAAAAAGGATTTCAGTTTTGCTTAATTGGCTGCTCCTCAATTCTTGAATAGGACTTGACCTTTTGACTCAAAAGGGAGAATATCAGAAATATGGAACCAAAATATAGGCAACCTTAAGTTTCATAAAATTCCACTGCTTTCAGCCGATAGTGAAGGTTCATAGTGTGTTAGACATTGTAGAGACAAAACATTATATTGCAAAAGAGGAAAATAATTAATAATTCACCCAGAGTAAACATATAACTTATAAATTTGAGGATGATAAACTGCTTTGTAACATGTTTGTGTAAATGGCTGTTATAAACAATGGCCTTTATTTAAATTAGAGAGTAACATTTTATTGGATGCAAATAAACATGTTTATATATTTAAATGGCAACAGCCAGCTGCCAAATCTTTTATTCTTCATCATAAAGAGGTTTAGCTTATGTTTTTATTGAAAGCTTTAATGGTACTTGGTGTGCTAAGTTTCACAGCAACATCATAAATCTTTATTCATTACCGTCCTTATTTAAATGTGGTGCCTGATTTGATTATTATACTCATATGGGTTATGACTAATTTATGTTACAGATAGAACTGGACAATGAATCAACTTTTTTTTTGTCCATTTGTGGATGCAGCATGGATGGAGAATCAAGTAATACATCAGAGGAACCTGACGAAAAGGCTCTTCTATAAGGTTAACTTCCAAAAGCACTGTAACTAGACTGTTATTAATACTTCCTGGTATGCTTTGATAAAATTACATATCAATGTTAACATTGATGGATATGGGCGTTGGATAGTCCCAATAAATCACAATGACTTAACTTACAATCAGATGCAATGGCCTCAAAATTCAATCATCCAATTTTTGGGCGCAAGGACTGAAATTCACAACATGCCTGCACTATTTCAGATTGCAGCCAGTAAAACATAAAATTGGTCTCCCCATTTCAGCCACATGATTTCAAAGCAAAGATGTGTACCTGCAGTTCTACTCTGCTCTTTCCAAAACTGTAGACATAGTCTGTCTGCAGCAAGTGACACTTGCAGTGCTCTGTTGCTGATCATGGGATACAGGCAGCCTGTTTCTCCTTTTTCCACATAACAGGAAAGTTGGAACCCATGGCCTAAAGGGATATTTGCAACATGGATATGAAATTAGACAAGTGACAGAAACCGAATAAAGGTGAATGCTTGCTTTTTGAAGGAGGACAATGGGGTCCGACAGATGTCAGTGGTCAGACCGTTGCTTTCCTGGATCTATAAGCTTCAAGAAGACATAAACAGGCTAATGGTATGGCTGGACATGAGGCAGATAAAATTTACATACAAAAAGTATGAAGTGAGTTAGCCAGAAGAATGAGAAAGGTAATGTAGAGGAAAGAAGAGATTTGATAGAGATGTTCAAAATCCTAGCAAGTCTGGACAGAATAGTCGGGGAGACATTGCACCTATTGGTGAAAGGTTAGACAACCAGTGGATGCCAAATTAAAATGATTGGTTAAAAACTGCAAAGCCAGCATGAGGAAGACAAAAATAGAAATTGCTGGAAAAGCTTAACAGGGCCTGGTAGCATCTGTGGAGAGAAATCTGTTAACATTTCAGGTGTAGTGACACTTCCTCAGAATAGGCATTAGCATGACGAAGTATTTTATGCAGTATTTGATACAATACAGAAAGGGTGCAGAAGCAGAAGGATGTGGGGTCATGTGTATATAAATATATCATGTTGGAGGACAGTTTGCAATGTGATTAAAAAAGTATATGTGATCTTGGGATTTATGAAAGAAGC
This sequence comes from Chiloscyllium plagiosum, assembly GCF_037043375.1. Lineage (NCBI taxonomy): Eukaryota > Metazoa > Chordata > Chondrichthyes > Orectolobiformes > Hemiscylliidae > Chiloscyllium > Chiloscyllium plagiosum. The sequence continues at coordinate 76,838,563 of NW_028270143.1, forward strand.
ATAGAATACAAAATGGTGGAAATTGTAGACAGTCTTTATAAGCACTGGTTTGACTTCACCTGGAATATTGTGGGCAGCACGGTGGTTAGCACTGCTGCCTCACAGCGCCAGAGACCCAGGTTCAATTCCTGCATCAGGTGACTGACTGTGTGGAGTTTGCACATTCTCCCCGTGTCTGCGTGGGTTTCCTCTGGGTGCTCTGGTTTCTTCCCACAATCCAAAAATGTGCAGGTTAGGTGAATTGGCCATGCTAAATTGCCCGTAGTGTTAGAGGCAGGGATAAATGTGGGGGAATGGGTCTGGGTGGGTTGTGCGTTGGAGGGTCGGTGTGGACTTGTTGGGCCGAAGGGCCTGTTTCCACACTGTAAGTAATCTAATCTAATCTTAAAAAAAATTAATCTTAAAGTAATCATAATAAAGATAGAAAGAAAGGTGCGGGGAGGATGCAGAAAAGATTTGTGAGAATGATCTCAAGATGAGCGACACCGGTTTCCAGATTAAACTGAATAAACTGTGGTGAAGCTCCATCGAAAAGAGAAGGTTAAAAGGAGATTTGATTGAGATATTCATAATAGGTCTGGGCAGAGTAGATATGGAGGAATTGTACCTATGGATGGATGTTTAGAGAACCAGAGGATGTCAAATTAAAATGTTTGGTACAAATTGAGGAAGCATGAGGATTTTTTAATTTTGCGGTGATTGATTAAGATCTAAAATGTATTTCCTTGAGTATGAAGGAAGCAGACTTAATTGCAATTTTCACAAGAGATTGGGATAATTATCTGAAAAGAAAAGATTTTCAGGATTGGGAGTAAAGTACAGGAGAGTGGGATTAGTTCGTAGTTAGCACAGAAAGCTGGTACAAATAATGGGCCAAATGGTCTCTTTATCCATGCATAAGCAAGCTGCAGTCAGATTGAGGGTAAAGGATATTTCTTTTGCCAGGTCACAGAATAATGTACAGTTGACTCAGATGAAAACTTAAATGTGATGGCAGACAAGAATTCCCTGATAGGCACGTGTACTGGAATAATGGTTGCATATGCTGGCCTGCCAGAGGTGCACAGAAGAGTCCAGATCCAAGATGCCAGAGGCAATGGTGCAGCGATTGCCTATCCATAACCTCTGCTCCCTCTCCCTTTCACATCACAAGTACAGAAACACAGCCACTGCTTTCCTTTCAATTGTTGCAACCTCTTCCATTCCTTTGAGAATGTGACAACATTCTCTGGCAACTGTATCAAAACACCTCCAAAAGCACTCGTGTAATTTCAGGCACTTTATAGGAAACCTTTTCCAATGCATTTTACTTACTTGTAATGAAGGTGTCAGTCGCCATGAGTAACCCTACTACAAATCTCCAATGTGCTTCTTTCCAACAAGAATGGACAACACAATTGTTGCCGGGATTTGCTCACCCATTTTTGGTGTCCTGCCATCACTGTGTGATGTCAATTTGGCATTGCTTCAATATGTTTGCACACATAATAAAGTGAGAACTGGGAGCAGGATCGGCATACAATGTTGCAAGAAAGATCCTGAGCTTCCAGATGCCTGCCACTGCAACACACTACCATGTTCCCTGGCCAGTATCTCTGTCTCAGGCTTGCTGCAGAGCTCCAATGTAACTCAGCACAAGCTGGAAGAATCACACCTCATTTTCCGCTTGGGAACTCTACAGCATTTCGGACTCCATATCGAGTTGAGGCATTTTCTTCCATGTCCTTACCCCAAACCCTACACGCCGGGCCTTATTATCACAAGGTCTGCTTTATGCACAACCCATTGTTAGCCACTAATTGTTTCCATTAGTAGTTATTCATTCTCCCAGGCTGATTGTTATCCACTCCTTTGTCTAGATTAGAGTGGTGCTGGAAAAGCACAGCCAGTCAGGCAGCATCCGAGGAGCAGGAAAATCGACGTTTCGGGCAAAAGCCCTTCATCAGTCCATCTCAGGCTTGAATAGACTCAACAATGCAGCAAATTATAGAGTACAGAATTGCAAAGGTCCTCAACCCTCTGGCTGCAGAACTATCTCCTCATCTCAGTCTTAATTAATCAGTCCCTTATACTAAGGCTACGTCCCCTGTCCTAAATTCTCCAACTTGGCGGGGTTGGGGGGGGGGAGGGGGGTAGAAAACAAACTCCTTCAGAATCCTGAATGTTCAATCAGCTCACCTTTTCATGCTTCTAAGCCCAAGGCTACATAGGCCCAAATTTCTCTTCCTGGGAACCAACCTAACAAGAAAACCAAAAAAAAATCTACAGAAGCTGGAAATCTGAAACAAAAACAGAAATTGTTCGAGACACTCAGCAGGTCTGGCAGCATCTGTGGAGAGAAGACAATGTTAACATTTCAAGTCTAGTAACCCTTCTCCAGAACTGATAGCATTTGGGGAAAAGGCTGTATTTGATGACAATGGATTGGGAGTGTGGGGTGAGGAGTGAAGGCTTAAGCACTATTAGGTCTGATTTACTTTACATATGAAAGTTCAAGTAATTTGTTGCTGGTGTTTTGGAGGTAAGAGTCAGGGGAATAAAATGAGGAAAAGCTGTGAAGTTGCTTTGTTGTTAAAACTGCTAATGTAGCATGTCACAGGAGAGCGCTATGGGGTGATGAGCTATTGACTATGAAATTGCTTACATCTTTAACAGGGGTTTTGCTGTACGTTCTGTGAACTGATGCTGAGAAAGCAGGAGCAATTCTGGGCAATTTCTCAGTTATGAATTCTTCCCAGTAATTCACCATTTGTACTTGGTCTAACAAAGTATGCTACTCAAACAGAAGTAAAGCTGTTACTGTCAGAGTTCAAACCAATGAAGTTCCTGAGATTGACCATTGGAAAAGTCAAGGTGTCCTCTAACATGGCCATTATGATGAGTTCCTTCCATCGCAATTGATTTGCTGAACATTTCTTTGCTTCCGACTTATATCTGTTACAACATTAGACAGGACAAATGTAGCGTATGGTCGATTGTGATTGTGGGATGTCAATTACATCTGTTGTTCACTCTAGCCCCCAGATATCCAACTGCTTTTCAAACAATCTTACAAGTTAATTATTTTGTGGTTTGACTCCTGTTAATTACCTGCCAATGTGATTGTAATACTTTGAAAGTGAAGTGATGTAGTTGGATGAACAAGGCTTTGGACGATGGTTGCTCATGAAGCAAATGCAAGAATGAATGGAGAATTTTCAGAACTGCAAATATTAAATATTTTTGCGCTAAGTGGAAATTGAATGATTAAATAGCAGAGGACACGCCATTAGCTTGAGAGGAAGGAAAGGAGGGACCAGCAATGGGTGGGAGGTTTTATGGGGCAAGGATACTCTTTCCGAGCTTTTCCGGGAGTGGAGAGGGATAAGTTTCTGAGTGGCATGTGGCTTCCCTTTTAAGCACAGAGTTCCACTGAGTAGAGCATGAGAAGCAATGGTTACACCCAACCAAAGTATTGCGATCCCAAATAACATGCAGGGTAGCACTTTGCATCTTCACTCTGGCACTGGTAGTTTTGCAATTTTTATTTTTTAATTACTCATTGGAAGAAACTGAAATGGTTTTAGATTCTATCACTTGATTTTAAAATCTTCATGTATTTTGCTGATAAAAGGTTATTGCCTCATGCAAGAATATTGCTGTTAATTTGCTTCTGTGCATTTATTTGTAATGGCAGCAAAGGGTTATGGAGTAGGGGTTCAGATGAGGTCAGCCAGGATCATATTAAATGGTGGAGCAGAATCAAGGGGCTGTGTCACCTATTCCTGCTCTCGAGTCCATATGTTCTGGATTGGCTCCCCATCACCACCTTCTTCATCACACCTTTCACCACCAAGGCACAGTGACAGTAGTGTGCATTATACACAAGATGCAGTGCAGTAACTCGCTGAGGCTCATCCATCAGTACCTTTGTCAAATCCATAAATGTTGTCACCCAGAAGAACAAGAGCATAAGCATTGGGACACCACCACTTGTAAGCTCCCATCTAAGCCACACACAATCCTGGCTTGGAATTATATTGCTGTTCTTTCACTACAGTTGAGTCAAAATCATGGGACTCCCTCGCGACACCTTGACTCACTAAAACCTTCTCAAGGTCAATTAGAGATGGACAATAAATGCTTGACTGGTCAGTGATACCCACATTCTGTGAATGAAATAAAAAAAAGGAAACTAATCTGAATGATGAGAGCTATGAAAATGCCAACATAATGACTAGTATTTTTATTTTCTCCCGTCAATATTAGATGTATATGAAAAATTTTGCATACTGATTATAATTGTTGTTGAATAGGCTTGCAGATGCCATGCCATGTCATTGCTTCATGATGATGTTGCACTGGTCAGTGGTTTAAAACCTAATCTGGTTCTGGAGACCATCTTACTCATTCTTGCCAGAGCCTCTGCTATTGCCATCCATCTCCCAGCTGTCAACCGTTTACAAAATGCATCACAAACAAGTAGTGCTTGGCAACAGAGGGTAGGGATGTACGTACTCTCATGCTCATGTTCAAATTGGAATAATGGTAAAAAGAGGTTTCCTAATATTTGTTCTCAGGACAAAATTACTTTGCCTGAGGATATTGTGTTTGGATTATACCCCACCCATTCCAATGGCTGACTAAAGAGGACTTTGACAAATGTCTGGGTTCAGGCAGACTGTTGCCCATTTGCCAGTATTCAGCTAAATTAAACTAATACAGAATCTGATCAAAGGACATCAACGTTGAATATTGGCTGGACTTTTCTGATGATGGAACATTTTCAGGCACTGGGGTCCTGATGGACTGCAGGCAGGCCACTTTGATGGAGCTTTTGGCTTCAGATTTTGGTGGGGGCTGCTCCATCATCAGCAAGGTCCTGAAAGGCTCCTCACTCCTTTCCACATTGGAAATGTAGTGGGCCGGAGGTGACTAGAGGGCATAGGTTTAGGGTGAGAGGGGAAAGATATAAAAGAGACCTAAGGGGCAACTTTTTCACACAGAGGGTGGTACGTGTATGGAATGAGCTGCCAGAGGATGTGGTGGAGGCTGGTACAATTGCAACATTTAAGAGGCATTTGGATGGATATATGAATAGGAAGGGTTTGGAGGGATATGGGCCGGGTGCTGGCAGGTGGGACTAGATTGGGTTGGGATATCTGGTCGGCATGGACAGGTTGGACAGAAGGGTCAGTTTCCATGCTGTACATCTCTATGACTCTATGACTACCTGCCATTGTCAGGTGGAGAGTGGCTACTGCTATTTGCCTGTGTTGGCAAGATTGTCAGAGTTGGGAACATGTTAGCGATCAACACGATGATCTAATATCCTGAATTTGCTCATAATCCTGTCTTCAAACTGAAATCTGTGGGTCTGGGAAGATACCACCCTGAGTTAACTCTGTTTCCCTTTTCACAGATGCAACCTTTCCAGCTCAGGTGTTTCCAACATTATCTGTTTGCATTTATGATCTACAGCAGCTGAAGTAAGTCTCTTGAGCAGAAGGCCACTTGTTGGCAATGGGTGCATCATGGTTGACTATTGGATTGTCAAAAACCCAATAACAAATTCGTTCTGGGTTTGCTGAATGGTCTGGGTATTCCAGGTATTCGTAACATAATAACCCGACTCCAAGAAGAAGGCAATTGATACATTTAGTTAACTTTATAGAATGAAAAGAAATTCTAAAATAAATATTTCTATGTGACAGTTAAATTCAAGGCAAGGTAATTTTTTTCCTTCAAAAGATGGTGACAATCATCTGAACTCGGGTGGAGAATGATTAGCTCAACCCTTTGAATTTTTTTTGGAACACAGATTAACAAGTTGCTGAGGGAGTGCATTGCAAGGAAATTGTCACCAGTGATTTATCCTGGAGTCATGGATCACACTTAATGATCTGACACAATTGGACATGTGCCAGTGGTGCACAGTGCTAATGTTAATGCAGTCTGGTTCATGCCACCAGACTCCTGCTGATGTGCTCTAGGCATACCCTAATAGAGGCATACTTATCTGAAATTACTAAGTCCGGGAAAGAGGAATGGATAGGACATGCTAATGATAAGAATGATTTCTGTATTGTAACACAGGAGGTATAATATATGGATGGTTTAGTGTTCTGCATACGCTGCCTGTGTATATTTATGGTTTTGCTTTGAATTCAGAGCTGAGCAAACTGCTCCGACATGCCTACATCAAGACATAAGCTCTTAGATATAATGTAATAAGCTGCAGGAATTGTAAAGCACACTAAAGCACCAAGATACAAGACCGTGTGAGAACTAGAGGGTTGATTTTAAGACTTCACTAGATTGGGGCAAGTGGAGTGGGGGTGGTGGGTGCAGTGAGGATGGTGGAGGTTCAATGTGAAATATGCTTGCAGCCCTAAGTTTGAGATGTGAAGGAATGGGAGAATTCTAAGACAGACAGAAACAAAAAAATCTGTGTTCAAGTGTTATACAATAAAGTGGAAATCATTGTGTTCATAAATGTATACAGCACAAGCAGCTCATAGATTATTCAGTTTGTGCTGTGGCGTGCAATCTGGTTTGAAAGAGTTCAACAGTGACTGGAAATGATCTTAACCTAGTCCATGGGGTGGGAGATGAAAGAGTTCCAGTTGGGAACCTACTTCACACCCCATCCCATTTTACTGTTTTTGATTTCAATGAATGCCATTTAAAGTAGGTGCCTGACTGCAGTTCCCCGGTCTCCTACCAAGTTGTGATTATCCCTGATATTTCAGGGCTTTACAAAAAAATCTAAAGAATTAAAAGCACAGATGTGGCTATCGATTTGTTAGATGTGGTGTGGAGTTTGAATAATTGTTAAAAGCAGAACACAAGAAATATCTATCGAAGGACTCTTACTGACCAAGCAATTGTACTTCTCAACTGGAAACCCATTGCTGAACTGAGTTAAAGCAATTGCAAAATATGGAGTAAATGTACAATTATATTGTCCCTTACAGAAAGCAAGCATGAAGCTGTTGATTTAGAAAACTCACTTCTTTTGATATATAGTAGCTGATGAAAGAAAAATCAGAATGTTTCAGTTTTTTACAAGACAATGGAAAATTATACACGTAGGAATAAGGCAGTCAATTCCAAAATCAAGGCACTGATGAACTGATTGATCGTTGAAGAATATTGCAGGTTCTTGTCATTTTGGCTGTTTGGAAAAAGACACTGATTCATGACTGAATTGTGTTTGGAACCATGAGGCAGAAAAAGATGACTGAGGGAGCCAAGTAACAATCTTAAAGAAATCAATAATAGAAAAGCAGTTGAAGTCGCACAGATCAGTTAAATGATTTTTATACAGAGTTCAAGAATATTAGGAGCAAAACTGGGACATGCAACTCCTCGAGACTGATTCACCATTCAATTAAATTATGGTTTTCTGTACTTCAATCCATTTGCTCCATATCCCAAGATACCATTATCTCACAAAAATATAGTGAACTCAGTCTTGATGATTTCACTTTGACACAGAAAGAGATCTTATAGGTGAAACAGGAGATGATGGAACAGCAAACAATCCTGATAGGGGCCAGGGTGGGCACACTCAGTACTGGGCATTGAATGGGTTATGTCCTCTGATTTCTGAGAGTTTAAAATAATCACATTTTTAAAGTTAAAATGCTGGAATTTATCTGTAGTATTTCTTGCGGTACTCCATAGACAGACTCTTTATAGGGGTCTGAATGGTTTGGACTATGACAAAAAATGTTGCAGAATTGCTCGAGGTTCAGTGAGATCTATCATGATGGCAGGAGCAACTCACTCCATCTTATAACTAGATTCCTTATGGGAAGGCGAAATTCGTGCTTGGCAGCAGGAAGTTATCTAAAAGGGGATTATTTCTTGCTAACGAGCTTATTAACTGCACATCCTGTCTGATTAAATGTAGCTTCCTATCTTCCCACCTCCTGTGAGCAAACGAATTGGGGAGAATTCTCAACACAGAGGTCAGAGTAGGCATTTGGTGACTACAGCTCTCTGCCTACCATGACAAGCCTCCATATTACCCACCATGCAACAGTTTCTCCGGGCACGACCCATGGACACCAGCCACATGCACATCTTGACCATGTACATTGGTATCTAATAATTATCCCCTATCCACAGACCCCCAGGATCCTCAGTGTCTTTCTGATCTGTGTGCACGTCAGTTACACAAATAGACCCGCGTTCATACAGTGCACCAGCAAATTGCATTGAAAGACTGCTGAAAGGATGCTCTTCACACAGGGACAGGCACCTGAACCATGATTGAAGCAGGCTGCAACTAAGGGCTGGTTGCTAGCTCTCTTTGCACTCATTCACTTAGCATCTACCTGCACTTGTACATGAAACACAGAAAGCTAGCACACTGGTGCAGCAGGTAATCAGGAAGGCTAATGGAATATTGGCCCTTATTTCAAGGGGGTTGAAGTATAAGAGTTGGGAGGTGCTGGATGATGAAAGAAATTGATTAGATTTCTTAGTGTGGAAACAGGCCCTTCAGCCCAACAAGTCCACACTGAAGCGCAACCCACCCAGACCCATTCCCCTGCATCTACCCCTTCTAACACTACGGGCAATTTAGCATACCCGATTCACCTAACCTGCACGTTTATGAGCTGTGGGAGGAAACCGGAGTAAACCCACGCAGACACTGGGAGAATGTGTAAACTCCACACAGTCGCCTGAGGCAGGAATTGAACCCGGATCTCTGGTGCTGAGAGGCAGCAGTGCTAACCACTATGCCACTGTGCTGCCCAATTGAGGGTTTGGTTAAGAAAAAGAAGGAAGCATATGTCAGGTACAGACAGGATAGATCAAGTAAATCCTTAGAGTATAAAGGCAGGAGGAATATACTTAAGAGAGAAATCAGGAGAACAAAAACCGGACATGAGATAACTTTGGCAAACAGAGTAAGGAGAATCCAAAGGGCTTTTATAAATACATTAAGGGCAAAAGGGTAACTAGGGAGAGAATAGGGCCCCTCAAAGATCAGCAAGGCAGCCTTTGTGTGGAGCCACAGGAGATGGGAGCGATACTAGACGAGGATTTTGCATCAGTGTTTACTGTGGAAAAAGACATCGAAAATATAGAATGTAGGGAAATGGATGCTGACATCTTGTAAAACGTTCATATTAAAGAGGAGGAAGTGCTGGTGTCTTGAAACGCATAAAAGTGGATAAATCTTCAGGACCTGATCAGGTGTACCCTAGAACTCTGTGGGAAGCTGGGGAAGTGATTGCTGGGCCTCTTGCTGAGATATTATCATCACTGATAATCACAGAAGACTGGAGTTTGGCTAACGTGGTGTCACTGTTTAAGGGTGGTAAGGACAGCCCAGGGAACTATAGACCAGTGAGCCTGACGTCAGTGGTGGGCACGTTGTTGGAGGGAATCCTGAGGGACAGGATGTACATGTATTTGGAAAGGCAAGGACTGATTAGGGATGGACAACATAGCTTTGTGCGTGGGAAATCATGTCTCTCAAACTTGATTTGAGTTTTTTTGAAGAATTAACAAAGGAGATTGATGAGGGCAGAGTGGTAGACGTGATCTATATGGACTTCAGTAAGGCGTTCGACAAGGTTCCCCATGGGAGACTGGTTAGCAAGGTTAGATCTCATGGAATACAGAGAGAACTAGCCATTTGGATGCAGAACTGGCTCAAAGGTAGAAGACAGAGAGTGGTGATGGAGGATTGTGACCAGTGGAGTGCCACAAGGATCAGTGCTGGGTCCACTCTTTTCATCATTTATATAATGATTTGGATGTGAGCAGAAGAGGTATAGTTAGTAAGTTGCAGATGACACCAAAATTGGAGGTGTAGTGGACAGTGAAGAATGTTACCTCAGATTACAACAGATCTTGACCTGATGGGCCAATGGGCTGAGAAGTGGCAGATGGAGTTTAATTCAGATAAATGCGAGGTGCTGCATTTTGGGAAAGCAAATCTTAGCAGGACTTAGGATCCTCGGGAGTGTTGCTGAACAAAGAGACCTTGGAGTGCAAGTTCATAGCTCCTTGAAAGTGGAGTCGCAGGTAGATAGGATAGTGAAGAAGGTGTTTGATATGCTTTCCTTTATTGGTCAGAGTATTGAGTACAGGAGTTGGGAAGTCATGTTGTGGCTGTACAGGACATTTGGTTAGGCTACTAGCCAATTGGAATATTGCGTGCAGTTCTGGTCTCCTTCCAATCGGAAAGCTGTTGTGCAACTTGAAAAGATTCAGAAAAGACTTAAAAGGATGTTGCCAGGATTGGAGGATTTGAGCTAAAGAGAGAGGTTGAATAGGCTGGGGCTGTTTTCCCTGGAGCGTCAGAGGATGAGGGGTGACCTTATAGAGGTTTATAAAATCATGAGGGGCATGGATAGGACAAATAGACAAAGTCTATTCCCTGGTGTGGGGGAGTCCAGATCTAGAGGGCATAGATTTAGGGTGAGAGGGGAAAGATATAAAAGAGACCTAAGGGGGCAACTGTTTCACACAGAAGGTGATACATGTGTGGAATGAGCTGCCAGAGGAAGTGGGTGGGGGCTAGTACAATTGCAACATTTAAGAGGCATCTGGATGGCTATGTATGAATAGGAAGGGTTTGGAGGGATATAGGCTGGGTGCTAGCAGGTGGGACTAGATTGGGTTGAAATATCTGGTCGGCATGGATGAGTTGGACTGAAGGGTCTGTTTCCATGCTGTACATCTCTATGACCCTATGACTGTAAGTGTTATCGCAACTGCCAGTTACAGAACCACATCTGGAGTATTGTGTGCTCTTATTTAAGGAACAATTTCATTTCAATGGAGTCAGTTCAGAGAAGGTTCATGAGGATCATATCTGGTAGGGTCTTCTGAGCAATGGTTAATCAAGTTGGGACTCTACTCATAGGGGTTGAAAAGAATGAGAGGTCATTTTATTGCGCCATATAAGGTTCTTAAGGGGCTTGACAAGATAAATGCTGAAGTGATGATTCTTGTCATGGGAGAGTCTAGGAATAGACAATGTAGTCTCAGAATAAAGGGACATCAATTTAAGGCAGACAAGGAGGAATTTCTTCTCTCGGGGGTTGTGAGTCCTTTGCTTTGGGGGCAGAGTCCTTGTGCATTTTTAAGGCTGAAATAGATTCTTGATCAGTAAAGGAATCAAGGGTTACAGGGAAAGGGTATGAAAGTGGATGTGACAATCATTGGATCAGCCAGGATCCAATTGAATGGTACAGCTGGCTGAACTGAAAGGCCTATTCCTGCTCTTATTTCTTATCGTCTTATGTTTGCTCACAGCATCCATAATTTTTGTTGTTGTACTCTGCCCAATTGCAGTATCTAAAGGCTATAAGTACTGCCATATTAACATGCTGTATTGTGCAGGTACTCAGACAGGCACTTGTTATATTGATCAGTAAGGATATGTACTAGGTTGAGAGGTTGGGGTGAGAAATCTTGCTGTGCAGCATACTGAGACATCAGTCTAACAAATACAGCATGTGGCAGTTGCCTGCATAGCAAACACACTGAAATTTTATTCAACCAAATGCCCGTGTCAGGAAGTCAATGAGAGCTAGTCTGCAATCCATTCACGGGGTTGCTGACTGTGTGGTGTGGGCGCTGTAGGTCAGGGGTTCCCAGTAGCATCAAAGCTGACTTTGGGATGGAAGGGCATTGATGAAGCAGTGAATATGGTGGTGATCTCGACTGGAGACATTTGGCCTCCAACAAATGCAACCATCTTCCTTTCTGCTCGGCAAGACTCTAACCAATGGAAAGTTTCTACTAATCCTCACTGATTTCAGTCGGATATCCGAACTCCTTGATACCATACTTAATAAAATGCTGCAGCAGCGTGGCTGTTTTTTTTAACTAATATAGAAGCTATTGGTGATGCCAGCCTAGCCAGTGACACCCATATTCCATAAATGATTGAAAGGAAATTCTCATCTTTTTTCCTCACTTAACCATGTTTGGACTAAGGTTGTAATTAGATCTGGAGTTGATTGCTCCTAGCAGAAATGAAACTAAACGTTGGTAAGCAGGTTATTGTTGAGCTGAAGCACTTAGTTCTCTCAGTGGTACATTCCATCTCTTTGCTGATGACTGAGAGGAGAATCATCTATCGGTAATTGAACTGGATCAACTTATCCTGCTTTTTGTGGGAAATTGTCCATGTCATCAGCCAGATGTCAGTGTCATAGCTATGCTGGAATAGTTTGGCAAGAAGCATTGCTGATGCTGGAGCACAAATCTTTAGCATAAATCTTTAGTCAGAAGCTTGTCATGGCCCATTGGCATTGTTATATTGTTCATCTCCATTTCCTAGTGTGATGAAAGATGTGTGGATTGTCTAAATTTTAATACCACTTTTTAGTGGTTGGATTTCAAACTAATGGCATATGGATGTTGGAATATATTTATAAAGGGGGTTAAAACTTAACCAGGCCAGTCAATTCAGAGCCTTGATTTTTAACCAATATGTGATACATAGAGTGTTAATGGAAGCTTGTCTATATCGTGGAGGCTTACAGCTTTTCAGTTTAGAATAATTGAAGATTGATTTCAGCTTCAAAAAAGAAGAGATTGAAAAGCTTTTGGACAGCTCAAAGGAGAGTTGACTGAGGCAGGTATTGACTCTCCGAGAAAAAGATGGTTGTTCAGAGCACCACATTGTTTCTCTCACTCTCTCACGCTGAAGGAGTTTTGTTTGTAAACATCCCAGACCAGCAGTGTTTCATTAAAGCACATAATTAGAAGACTGAGCAAGTCTAAGATTTCAGTTACGTGAGTGATCAAGGTAAAATGAGTCACAGCTCAGTACCAGATCTGAAAAAGAGTGGCTATGTCAAAGTTTAACATTGATATGGAAGGAATTTCTCTGGATTTTGTAAGTAACTGTAATATGATGGGTATTGGGGGGTTTGGTAGGATTTTGTTTTGTTGTGTGTCTTTGAAAGCTTTCAAATTGTGTTATATGTGGTGGCTTGGTTTGTTTTGTTTTGCTTTTATTTCTTTCATGTAATGAACTTCTGTTTCTTTTTTGCTAAAACCAAATTTGTAGTCTTATGTGTTTATGTTTCAGTGAAAGACTGCCACATTAAATTTAAAAGGTTAAACAACAAGGTGTGTCCAGCCAGATTTCATCCTGGTTCCTAACTTGTTAAGCTGAGACATCAGCTGGGGGGGTGGGGGGCGGTGTCAAAGCAGTGGATTGATTTGAATTGGCTGAAGAGTGCCTCCTGTGATGTTAGGCAATCTCAGGAGGATGCCAAGTCGCATCATCCACATAACTCTCCCTGCTGAAAATGGCTGCAAATGCTCCAACCTTGTCTTTTGCACTGACGTTCTGGAATCTGTCATTACTGAGGAGAGGGATGTGATTGGAGCCTTGTCCTCTGCTTAGCTGTTTATTTTGGTTTTTTTTTTCCATTTTCCCCCACACTACTGCCTTACAGCAGTATTGCTTATATTTTCCCCTGCACCAATGTGTGTGTGTGCAGGTGTAGCTGTTTATTTTGTAGAACATAATTCACAATTAGATAGGACATGACTGCAGACCTTTGATCTGATTTGTTGGCTTTGGCACTGCTTAACTTCTGTCCATGGTTTATTGCTTTCATTGTTTAGCATTCAGTTCTGTGTTATAACTTCACCAAGTTGGCATCTCATTTTGAAATGTGCCTGGTGCAGCTTCTGTCAACCATTCTTACATTCTGTTAAGACCATAAGACATAGGAGCGGAAGTAAGGCCATTCGGCCTATCGAGTCCACTCCGCCATTCAATCATGGCTGATGAGCATTTCAACTCCACTTACCCACATTCTCCCCGTAACCCTTAATTCCTGGACCTCTGTTCTGAACCTCAGTGAGGTTCACTGGACCTCACTCTGATATCCACTTGAGTGTGGGCGAGATCTTCAGGATGACTTTTCAGCTGAAAGTCAGTACTTAGAGCTGTACAGCATGGGAACAGACCTTTCGGTCCAACTCATCCATGCTGACCGGATATTCCATATAAATCTAGTCCCATTTGCCAGCACTTGGCCCATATCCCTCTGAACCCTTCCTATTCATATACCCATCCAGAAGCCTTTTAAATGTTGCAATCGTACCAGCCTCCACCACTTCCTCTGGCAGCTCATTCCACGCACCACCCTCTGCATGGAAATGTTGCCCCTTGGGCCCCTTCTAAACCTGTCCCCCCTCACCTTAAACCTATGCCATCTAATTCTGAACTCCCCCACCCCAGGGAAAAGACCTTGTCTATTTATCCTATCCATGCCCTTCATGACTTTATAAAACTTCAATAAAATCATCCCTCAGCCTCCGATGCTCCAGGAAGACAGCCCCTGTTCAGCCTCTTCCTGTAGCACAAATCCTCCAACCTTGGGAACATCTTTGTAAATCTTTTCTGAACCCTTTCAAGTTTCACAACATCCTTCTGAAAGGAGGGGAACCAGAATTGCACACACTATTCCAAAAGTGGCCCGACCAATGTTCCATGCAGCAGTGTAACACTCCCTCAACAATGTATTCATGTATGAACCTGGCTGATGTGCTAAAGCACATAGATTTGAGCTCAAGATGTTTTAATTTTGGTGAGTCAGCTGGCACTGAACCAAGGCTAAGAATGAAGTTCAGCTCAAGAGGAAATGCTAACAATAAATCAAGCAGTAGGTAACCAAATTACAGAAACTCTGGCTACTTAGAGGCGAATTGATTACCGGTCAATTTTGTTGAAAAGAAAAATACTCGGGATAAGAATCCGTGTTCAACATTCAGCCTGATGTGGAGCAAGGTATTTCCAAATTATTTTGCTGCCAGGTGTAAGCCAGTAGAGAAACTGGCACAACTTGCAGAGCCAGATGAACATAGAGCGCACACACACACACTTTTTGTTGCTCTCAGTGTGTGTATCTCGATGTAGTTTTGTTTAGAACAGGGAGTTCCAGAATTAATATAACATTCATAAATCGGACCAGAAGTGGCTCAGCAAATGAACAACAATTACTCAATTTTGGGACCATGCATATTTGCGTTTTGGTGTTGTTTGAGTTCCAAGCAAGTGATTAGCACTTCACTGGATGATTGGTGGTAAGTTGCTTGCCACAGCGGCTGGCATCAGGTCCTTGCACATTTGGAACACAGGTACTGTACTCAAAAACACGACTAATGTCAGTAAGTTGTGCAGGAGACCAGAGAACATTGTTTCTTCAATAGGGCTCTTTCTCAGCAGTGAGCTGCCAAACAAAAACATCCCAAGCTAAAATTAACACCAGTGTGAATGTTATAAGTATATGCAGCATACGCAGAGTGAGATTGTGGAGAGGATAATGTTAAAAATCACAACACCAGGTTATAGTCCAACAGGTTTAATTGGAAGCACACTAGCTTTCGGAGCGATGCTCCATCAGGTGATAGTGGAATCACCTGATGAATCATCCACTATCACCTGATGAAAGCTAGTGTGCTTCCAATTAAACCTGTTGGACTATAACCTGGTGTTGTGTGATTTTTAACTTTGTACACCCCAGTCCAACACCGATATCTCCAAATCAGGAGGATAATGGCAGTGTTGGCTCAGCCAAGTCAGCAGGACTTTGTCAACATCTTTAAATACAGTATGGAATTTACACAAATCTTAACACTGGAATGAAAATTTTCACCATTCACAGTTACAAATAATACCCTGTCAGAGCTCCAGCCTTGAGAGGAGTCGAAGAGTCGATTTACTCCTAAAAAAGACTGGGGTATAGTTGGGAAAGCAGGATTTGAAACATTGGGACTTGCTGCAATTGCATTGCAGCAAGTGGATTATCAGCAGCTAGTTTGCTGGATAGAACAGCTATAGCTGTGTGCCAAATAGTGAAATGTATTCGCCTGCAGGTCACATTCTGATTGTCTGTCTGGTTTCCCAGCAAGAAAAAGCAATTCATTAACCTTTCAAGCCCTAATAAAGAAAGCAAGGCGTTAGGTGGAGTGTATGTGGCTGTTCTCTGAGATGGTGAGGGAATCTTACTTTGCAACGTAAGTGGTGGAGGGTACACAATGAACTGGTGAAGTTGTAGCTTGTGGAATTTCAGGGTCAATCATTCTGTAATTTCATTTTCTGAAAATGTCAGCAACTGCTGAATTGTGTCATATGAATACTGTTGAGACATTTGAACTGCAATTTTACAAGAAAATGATTTTTGTGTGTGTGTGATGATTAGTTTGAAAACATAGATAGCCATGAGGAATATACAATATTGAAATAGACAAACGTTTGGAAGTAGATTAGTGTATTGTTTGTATGAAATTACTGATGCATTAGAGAAGTCTTTTCGGACATTGTTGTCTAATGTAATAGTTGCTTCAAGTAGCTAGAATAAGGTTTGGGGAATCTCAAGGTATAAAGTTCTGTTACTAGAAATATCTGATTTCTTAATTCACAACAGTGAAGTCCTCAGACAGTTATACAGCATGGAATCAGACCGTCCGGTCCAACACATCCATGCAGACCAGATTTCCCAAACTAAACTAGTCCCACTTGCCTGTGTTTAGCCTATATCCCTCTTAAACCCGTCCTTTTCATGTACCTGTCCAAATGTCTTTTAAATGCTGTAACTATACCTGCCTCTAAAACTTACTCTGGCAACCTCCTGTGTGAAGAAGGTGCCCCTCAGATCCTTTTCCTCGTCACCTTAAATCTATGCCGTCTAGTTTTGAACTCCCCCACCATAGGAAAAGGACCTTTGCTCTTCACCTTATCTATGCCTCTCGTGATTTTATAAAACTATTTAAGGTCACCCCCCCCAACCTCCTGAAGAAGGTACAAAAGACTTAGTTTTTATGATTCAAATAGAATTGATTAAGCAGGATTTTATAAGTACTTCACAAAAGAAAGTTAAGATGATGTATCGGCTTCTCACCGCTCAGGGCCCAGATTCCTTGAATGTTGCTGGGCCAGGCCATAATTTTCTTCTTCTGTCTCTGAAGTGACATTAGATTGAACTGTGTTTCAGAAAGAATTACACCTCTGAAACCACGGAAAACTGTGCCAACAATGACTCAGGTTTTTGTATTCTTATCATTAATTGAGTCACAATGTTTCCTCATTTCTTACTAGAAGATAACCGTAATTAGTTTTGCTCACTGCTCTAAGGGTCATTAGTGTCACCCCAACTACAGTCACATAGGGCATGACAAATATCCATCTTTATTTCCTTGGGCCGCAGGAGTTACATTCTATTGTGAACAAGCAACAAATCCACGTGGGCACAGATTGCAGTTAACCAACAATATTACATCCTCTTACCAATAATACAAGCTATTGTAAATATTCACATAACCTATGTTAATTCATTCCCACAAATACTAAAGCTATTAAGAACTAATGCGTCTTGCAGAATATCAGGAAATAATTTTTTAAATGGTTTGTAGCCACTGAACACCTATATTTAATAGATCGAGGCAGTTCTTAAACCAAATCCTGTTTACAATCCATGGCTCTTGTTTAAGATAAGATGTCATACTATGTTCAAGCCAACCAAGGTCTCAAGTTGTGATGACCTTAAAAGCAAAGAAATGCTGCAGCTTCTCAGCTAGCAGTTACCAAGCCCTTATCAGTATGTCACAAAACTGAAGCAAATGTAGCTGTTTTGAAGCAGCCAAACTGATACTGAGACAGTTCCCGTGACTGTTGTCAACCTGCTTTTAAGATCTCAATCGCAGAAATGAAAAATAAACTATTTAAAAGAATGACAAAGGCAAAATCTTAAAATATTATGAAAAACCAACACCAAAAAGTAACTTTACCAAAATCTTACACTAATCAAAACATGGGTAATCATATATTTAATTAGAAACTAGCAACAGTTGCAGTTCATATGTATATGTTCTTGAACTGCGCATTTGTTTGTAAAGTGGTACAATGAAAAACTATTTTTTTTATCATTTCCTTTTTTCATTTTTGGGTTTTTGGATATTTGCTAAATTAATATGAAAATATAATGAAACCACTTAATAATTGGAAGAAGGAACAAGTGGTCTAATGGTGACCATGTAACCATTGTTGTTTTTCATAAAAATCAACTTAGTTCATCAATGTCCATAAAGGAGGGAAATCTATCATTTTTAACTGGTCTGGTCTATACGTGATGCCAGACTCTCGGCAAAGTGGTTAACTATTATCTGCCCTTGGGCAATCAAGGATAAGCAATAAATGCTGGCCTAGCCAGAAGCACCCTCACCACATAAAAGAAAATTAAAAATGATATGGAGAGAGTATTGTCATTGCCCTTAGTCAGAGTTTTCTTCATGAATATGATGTGAATTTACTGCCACCACTAATCTCACTGCTTTAAATTACAAAACCACCTGTTAGGTTTCACAAGTGTACTCTAAAGGTGAAGCACAATCGAAGGTAAGAGGATGAAAGTTTACGATTTACGTTTAGAGAATAATCTTTACCGAGCAGAAAGTGCAAAAATAAGAAACAGCTATGTATATTGCAACTTTTCTGCACTCTCTACTTTGCCAAAGGCTTTCTAGAAATTCCTTAAATATAATTCCTTAAATATTTCATGTTCTTTGAGTTCAAGAACATGAAAACCAGTTCATGTTCTGGATGGAATTTTCATATTTTCAGTTTAAGGAGTTTTGTCGAGTGAAATTTATGGTGCCTGCCTGGGCTCTAAGAGATTTTTCTCTCTCGATCTTCCACTCGTCCATTCTTTACTTTCTGGCCTCTCATGTCTCTGGCACTGTTTTTAAAGCATAGCTGCTGCACTTCAGATGCTGCAAACCAGGGACTGGCCCTCACACTGTGGAGTTCAAGCCTCAGCATTCAAAACATGTACAAAAAAACGGGAAGCATACTCCCTGCTTCACTGGGAGGGCCCTTGAAGTTTTAGTGGATGGTGTGGTGGACTGGACAAAGGTTTCAGCCTGGCTCACTGCTGTGCTCTATGTAAACCAGAGCAGTGCTGGAAGAAGTTCGGTAATTTTCTGTGCTAATCATGGATAAGTGCCACCATCTTCTATTTCTTATCTCACATGCACAGAGCCACCATACACTCCAACTCTCCCCTGGTACATGCTCATGGACCACAATTCTCAAAATGCGTCATGTCTACCTAGTGTTTCTTATCCACCTTAGCTCTGAAATTACTAGCCCGTCCTGCTCTCTGCACTATTCACTCACTACCTCTCCTGCATCCACTTCCATAATATTCAGTCGTTCCCTTTGTCTCATTCAAGGGAACAGTAGATCAACGCCGTAATGATGCCTCCACAACATCCTGCCTGATGGACTTATAATCCAGCACAGCTTGCTTTTGAACTACCAGACTGACTGGTCCAATCTTTGAACTGCAAGGAGACAGAACATTGGCAAGACCAAATACCTCACTGAATATAGCCAAACCTGTAATGGAAAAGGACAAGACTTTTGATTGACTGTGGCAGTACCCTTAAGTGATGAGTCCCCCTTCACTTTACTAAGGACTGTATTCACACTTTCACTCATGGCCCTTTGTTTGAAGAATGTGCAGTATTTTTGCCTGTGTGAGGTGTTAGCAGATGCTGCAAGGCTGACATTAACACAGCATGGTGCCACACAACATATCAACATCACGTCTGACTGATAGATTGATGTTTCAGTGCTTCCAATAACAAGCATTGCCTGCCTGTCCCTCAGCACAAAAAGTAATGCAAGGCACAGAGACTAGCAACCTCTCCCAGAGCATTTAAGACCCTGTGCATTAAGACAGCAATGTGAGCAATGGAGGTTGATATCCTATGAGTCAATGCTGAAGCTGGTGAATATGCATGAAGAAAGCAATGTAAAGTATACAGAACACAGCAAAATGGGTAAGAGTCTTAAACAGATGCCCCAGATGTGGACCACAATATGAGTGAAGGGACCTTGGAATAGCATGCAGATCATAAGTCTCCCTGAGTTCCAAAGCAAGGTGTATGAAGTACTGAGTGGTGTCGGAATTGTTCAGGGGACAACCGCCATGAAGCTGGTGGTTTTCCAATCGTGATTATTATGGACCAAGGGTAGAGGAAGATGGTCTCCATGGAGCAGGCAGGCACCTTCTACTGAAGATGGCTGGGATAAGCATGCAGCAGGTGCAGCCACTAGGTACTTGAATTGGGAGTGTTACGAATTTGCACCCTCTAGTTTCTCCAACGAGGAGTGGTGAATTAGGAGTAGCATATAATGAGGCAAATTGGCGTTTCAATATTAAAGATGCAAATAAATGGAAATAAAGTAGTTGTCACTCAATGGTGAGATTCTGAAGTTGCCATTTATGTCTTGAGAAGAACAACTGAAAGGACTTCCAAGACATGATAAATCAGACTATTCATTCTCTCTATATTTTCCAATATTTCCCCCCATCACTCGCATAAGCTATCAGTGAGCATCAACTGCTGTTCAGTTATGGGCCTGAGTGGCAGGCCTTCCCTTTAAAGAGATGTTGAATGTTGAAAGGCTCTTGTCCAGTATCCAGCCAGAAAAAGGACCCTTAACTAACTCCACACTGATTTATTTCTTTCTCCATTTAACACAGTTAATGTTTCGAG
This sequence comes from Chiloscyllium plagiosum, assembly GCF_037043375.1. Classification (NCBI taxonomy): domain Eukaryota; kingdom Metazoa; phylum Chordata; class Chondrichthyes; order Orectolobiformes; family Hemiscylliidae; genus Chiloscyllium; species Chiloscyllium plagiosum. Next base: position 76,859,107 of record NW_028270143.1, read on the forward strand.
CCCAATTTGACTCTTCTTTAGAACTGTGGAGCTCATTATTGCGGAGGGCTGTAGAGACTTGATCATTAAGAGTATTTAAGACTGAAGTAGATAGGCATTTAATCAGGAATGGAATCAGGAGTTCTGGTGAAAAGGCAGGAAAGTGAGGTTGAACATTATCAGAATACATGATCTTATTGAATGACAAATTGCAACATTTAAAAGGCACCTGAATGGGCATATGAATAGGAAGGGTTTGGAGGGATATGGGCAGGGTACTGGCAGATAGGACAAGATTGGGTTGGGATATCTGGTCTGCATGGATGAGTTGAACCAAAGGGTCTGTTTCTGCGCTGTACATCTCTGACTGTATGACAGAGAGACCCGAGGGGCTGAATGGCCCACTTCTGCTCCCATTTATAATCTCTTATGGTCTTATCTCTTACAAATCTTTTAATATTACAAATAACCCTTTCAGAGTTCTCCAACTTTTATTTTAATGTAAGCACTATATGTAAATGGTTTTGGCATGTGATGATTTCACTTTTATTCTGTGACAAAGGTTGGATCCAGACTCTGAGTTCTCTTGACTTTGTTATCAATGAGACCCACCATGACTGTCAAAGCTGACTGTGTTTTAATCTAATTACTGTTTATTTTGAAGGTGGGTTTCTTTAAGCAGCACTTCAATTCTAATTAGGACCACAGCCTGTCAGGGGTAACATGTGCTCTGTGATTTGCAGTCGGTATTACAAGTAACGCATGCAGAGATATCGCTTTTGATTTCAACATTGACTCCAACTAAGATATAAACACCTGTAGCTTAGTGCAGACATGTTTCAATCCAAATATGCGATGTTGCATTTTGGTAAGATGAACAAGGGAAGGACTTATACAGATCATGGTAGAGCCCTGGGGAATGTTGTCAAACAAAGACCTAAAGGGTACAGGTACACAGTTCTTTTAAAATTGGGTCACAGATCGACAGGGTGGTTAAGAAGGTGTTTACTATGCTTCTTCATTGCTCAGACCATTGAGTGTAGGATTTGGGATGTCATGTTGAGGTTAAACAAGATGTTGGCAAGGCTACTTTTGGAGTATTGCATAAGTTCTGATTTGTCCTGCTATAGGAAGGATATTATTAAATTGGAGAGGGTGCAGAAAAGATTTGAGGGACTGGAGGGCTTGAGTTTTAAAGAGAGACTGGATAGACTGGATCATTTTTCATTGGAGCATAGGAGGTTGAGGGGTGACCTTATAGAGTTTTATAAAATCATGAGGGACACAGGGTAGTTCTATGGCAGTTAAATGTGCTGATGAAACTAAAATAGGTAAGAAAGTAAGTTGTTAAGAAAAGGTAAATAAACTATCGAGGGACATAAGTAGGTTAAGTGGGCAAAAGGTTGGCAGATGAAGTAGGATGTTGCTAAATGTGAACTTATCCTCTTTTGGCAGGAAGAAAAGCAGTACAATATTTTTTAACGGGGAGTGATTGCACAACTCATTAGTACAGAGCGATCTGTGTATCCTAGTACACAAACTACAACAAATTGGTGTGAAAGTACAGAAAGTAATTCAAAATACCAATGGAGTGTTGTTAATCAGAAGGGGAATTAATGTTGGGAAATTTTACTGCAGCTATTGTGAGACCATATCTGTGCAGTTTCAAACTCCTTGTGTTGAAAACAAAATCATTAGTTACAGAGAAGGTTCACTTAACTCAAAAGGGACAATCTCAAGAAGAAGGGTTGAGCAGTATTGATGGATATGGGGAGTGTGTAGAATTGGAGTTGAAACTGCAAACTGATCAGCCACGATCATATCAAAAGATGGTGCGGTTTAAAGAGCAGAATGGCTTACGACTGCTCTTAGGTCTGATGTTCCTTTGATTGAATTTGAGGCTGTTGCTTTCTAACAGCAGCACGAAGATTATGAGTATGACAGCTCTTGATTCTAGTGAAGATCTCTGTAGTAGCAGTTGACTTCCTTCTTCCATATCCATGTATAGGGAGATCTCTCCAGGAGGCATTCTACCTTCCTACCTTGGAGTTACAGGAGAATCAGCTTTGATGCACTTCTTGCTGATATTTTGCATACTGATAAACTTGCTAGACAGATAAAGTCAAAGAAAGACAGTGAGCAAACCTAAGGTAGAGTCTATTGATAAAGAAATCAATCTTGTTGGGTATCTTTGCACCCTAGTACAGAAATTAGCTGAAGTACAGCTAAAACTAACTTTCAAACTCTTTACGTCATTCAGCTTGGATACATAATGTAGGAGCAAATTGTTGCAGATGCTGGAATCTGCATTGAAAACAATAAATGCTGGAGATCACAGCAGTCAGACAGCATCCATGGAAAGGGATCAAGCTAACTTTTCAAGTGTAGATGACTCTTCGGCAGAGGTCTGTGATGAAGAGTCATCTAGACTTGAAACATTAGCTTGCTCTCTGTCTGTGGATGCTGTCTGACCTGCTGTGATCTCCAGCATTTGTTGTTTTCAGCTTGGATATATAGAAAAAAAAGAGAGAATTTCCCCTAGAGATTATAAACCAAATCATTTTCAAAACAAATTATTTAAGGGATAAATTTTGGTTTTAAAAAAAGCAGTCACCATCTACTGTCATTGAGCCATACAGCCTGAAAACAGACCGTCCAGTCCAACCATCCATGCCAACCAAGTTTTCCAAACTAAATAAGTTCATTTGCCTATGTTTGGCCCATATCCTTCTAATACTTTCCTATTTGTGTACCTATCCAAATATCTTCTAAATGTTGTAACTGTACCTGCATCTACCACTTCCAGTGGCAGTTCATTCCACACATGAACTACACTCTGTATGAAAGAAGTGCACCTCGGGTCCCTTTTAAAGCTTTCTCCTCTTACCTTAAAAAGGTGTCCTCCAGGAGAAAGTGAAAACTGCAGATGCTGGAGATCAGAGCTGAAAATGTGTTGCTGGAAAAGCGCAGCAGGTCAGGCAGCATCCAAGGAACAGGAGAATCGACGTTTCGGGCATAAGCCCTTCTTCAGGAATGAGGAAAGTTTGTCCAGCAGGCTAAGATAAAAGGTAGGGAGGAGGGACTTGGGGGAGGGGCGTTGGAAATGCGATAGGTGGAAGGAGGTTAAGGTGAGGGTGATAGGCCAGAGTGGGGTGGGGGCGGAGAGGTCAGGAAGAAGATTGCAGGCTAGGAAGGCTGAGTTCGAGGGATTTGATTGAGACAAGGTGGGGGGAGGGGAAATGAGGAAACTAGAGAAATCTGGGTTCATCCCTTGTGGTTGGAGGGTTCCTAGGCGGAAGATGAGGCGCTCTTCCTCCAACCGTCGTGTTGCTATGGTCTGGCGATGGAGGAGTCCAAGGACCTGCATGCCCTTGGTGGAGTGGGAGGGGGAGTTGAAGTGTTGAGCCACGGGGTGGTTGGGTTGGTTGGTCCGGGTGTCCCAGAGGTGTTCTCTGAAACGTTCCGCAAGTAGGCAGCCTGTCTCCCCAATATACAGGAGGCCACATCGGGTGCAGCGGATGCAATAAATGATGTGTGTGGAGGTGCAGGTGAATTTGTGGCGGATATGGAAGGATCCCTTGGGGCCTTGGAGGGAAGTAAGGGGGGAGGTGTGGGCGCAAGTTTTGTATTTCTTGCGGTTGCAGGGGAAGATGCCGGGAGTGGAGGTTGGGTTGGTGAGGGGTGTGGACCTGACGAGGGAGTCATGGAGAGAGTGGTCTTTTCGGAACGCTGATAGGGGAGGGGAGGGAAATATATCCCTGGTGGTGGGGTCCGTTTGGAGGTGGCGGAAATGACGGCAGATGATACGCTGTATATGGAGGTTGGTGGGGTGGTAGGTGAGGACCAGTGGGGTTCTGTCCTGGTGGCGGGCGGAGGAGCGGGAAGTGGAGGAGATGCGGTGGAGGGCATCTTCGACCACGTCTGGGAGGAAATTGCGGTCTATGAAGAAGGAGGCCATCTGGGTTACCCCTGTTTTGAACTCCTCTATCCTGGGGAAAAGACCTTTGCTATTCACCTTTATAATTTTATAAACTTCTATAAGGTCACTACTCAGCCTCCTACACTCCAGCAAAAAAAGTTCCAGCCTATCCAGTCTCTCCTTATAAATCAAACTCATTTAAAACACTAGTCTTTGACCCGCATATCTCACCATAAAACTGAAGCTGAAATTCTAACATGTTATCATTGATGTCACCTAAAGGCTCTTTTCCCATCAGGTTATGGATTAATTATGCCTCATTGCATATTGCCAAATCTATATTACTCACTTTAGCACATACAACTGTAAGTAATTGTCTTGAACAAACTTAATTAGCTGGTTTTCTAGGTCACTTTGCCAATCTGATTCACCCATTCTACACACAGATCAGAGTTTCCCATGATTTTTGTTGTAACTGTCTTGTAAACTTTGGATCAGTTGTATTTGGTTCTGTTTCTTTGCTGTCTATTATAGTCAATCAGTAAAGTGCCTGAAGCAAGACTTGAGGCCCACAGCTTTGCAGCACCCTGTCAATTAATAAGGAACTGAGTTGGGATTGATATGAATGCCCTCTGCAGCCTCATTTAAATTGCCTTTAGCATAGGTTTGTCAAGTGCATAAGTATTCTTCCTACTTTCCATGTTTTCCTTTTTGAATTGCATGAGGTAATGATGTTGAATAGCAGACAGGAGATCAATCTGTTCTTTGACAATCATGTACCACATTGCAATTAATATGTTAGCTCTCGTAGTGATTAAATGCAAACCGATTTGAACAAATTCAGTCAACGATTTGGCCTGGGTGCTGCTGAGTTTCTCACTGAAGAGGAATAAGAGGCTCGTGAGAAATCTGATTGCTTTTTGGAGGGAATAACAAAAAGTGTAATTTTTGCTCCAGTAGAAACTGGCAGTGTTGAGAATGTTTATCACATCTGCCAGCAAGTGTGCAGGGAGAAGCAGTGGTCAGTGACCCTCCCATTGTCCGAGTGAGGATTGTGAAACTAAAATGTTAATCTCCCCAAAGTGCTGCTGATTATTTCCAGCTCTTTATGTTTCAGATTTCCATCATTGACAGTACTTTGACCTATTATCTGCTTCATGCTGAGCATTTTTTTAAGTGTGGTTGGTTTCAATTTTAAAATGTGAAGTATTTATCTCTTAATACAAGCTTAATTTTTCTGTTGACAAATCTCTCTTGTCATGCATAGAATTAGTACAATATTGCATAAATTGGTGGTTGCAAATTTACTGGAAGATTTTATCTTTTTTATACATGAAAGTGAAAGCATCGTAACATTTTAAGAACACAGGAACAGGAGAAAGCCGCTCATTCTGCTCACCCTGCTCTGACATTTACTTTGGATCATGGCTGATCGTATATCTGAATACCACTTTCCTGCACAATCTCCCCATCCCTTAATGACATTGGTTTCCAGAAGTCTATTGATTTCAGATTTTAACCTGCTCAACGAATGAGCTTCTACCACCCTCGAGGCACAGAATTCCAACAATTCACCACCTTTGACTGAACCATGGTGGGAGGTCAAAGGGCCCAGAAACAGGAGAGCCACTGCCATGATTTCTTTCACCTGCATTGAGTAAACACCTGGCATCACGCTAACACTGAACTCATCTGTGTGGTAGGCAGAGTGTCCTTTCGGCTTGACAGCAGCATCCTGTTTGGGGAGAATGCCATTTTTGTGTTTATTACAAATCAGTAGTGTGTTACAGCGAGCTTCACCTGCTGCTCAAATTTGTCAGACATCTTCCCCTTCCATAAAAGTCTTAGTAGACTGAGCACCTTTTTAGGACTGTACTCAACTAGCCCATGCTTGTAAAATTCAAACCATGGTGTCCAACATTGTATGTGGTTTTATTGTGCAACAATTACAAAATAATTTTTAAAAAATTACTGCAGATACTGTAAACTGGAAATAAAAACCAAGTTCTGGAGAAACTCAATGTTCCACAGCACAAATACAGTTCAGAAGAAGTCACATCTGATTCAAAACATTAACTCTGTTTCTCTCTCCACAGCTGCTGCCAGATCTGCTGAGTTTCTCCAACACTTCCTGTTTTTATTTCATTAAATAATATTGACTGAACTAAGAATTACATTGGAAACTAATTTAAGATTATTTTTCAGATGTGATGTGTGATTTATTTGTGTGTATTCAGACACACCGCATCCTGGTCTTTGTAGGCAATGGGAATTTGTCCACACCTTGCAACTTTTTCACTGAGTAAAGAACTGTGGAGACAGCATTGCTGCATCTCAATGTCAGTGCCTTATCAATCAAAATTGACCTGCCTGTTTGAATTTGACCTGCTAAATGCTGTTAAAACCTGTTAACTTGGGGATGGCACAGTGGCTCAGTTATCACTGCTGCCTCACAGCAGCAGGGACCTGGGTTTGATTTTACCTCAGGCAACTGTCTGTGTGGAGTATGCACACACTCCCTGTGTCTGCATGCGTTTCTTTTGTGCGCTCTGGTTTCCTCGCATGGTCTGAAGGTGTACAGGTTAGGTGGATTGGCCATGCTAAATTGCCCATAGTGTCCAAGGATGTGCAGGACAGATGGGTTAGCCATGGGTAATGCAGGGCTACAGGGATAGAGTTGGGGTGGGGGGGAGGTGGTCGATCTGGGTGGGATGCTCTTCGGAGGGTTGGTGTGGACCCGATGGGCTGACCTGTTAACTAAAACAGTTAGCTGTTCCTTCTGCAGTTCCATGCAATCCATAATCTAACCAATAGGATCTTTTTCTCTTGCTGCATAAATTGGTGCTTCCTTTCCAAAGTTGGTTTTCTTGCATATCAGTCCTCACAAGTGCAAGATGAAAAGCCCTGATTTTATATCTCTTAACTTTTAATTCCTGTACTACTAAGGAATCATTAATTAGAAATGTGTTGTTTAAAAAGAATTTGGATGGCTATATGAATAGGAGAAGGTGAGGTCTGCAGATGCTGGAGATCAGAGATGGAAATGTGTTGCTGGAAAAGCGCAGCAGGTCAGGCAGCATCTAGGGAACAGGAGAATCGACGTTTCGGGCATTAGCCCTTCCTGAGGAAGGGCTAATGTCCGAAACGTCGATTCTCCTGTTCCCTAGATGCTGCCTGACCTGCTGCGCTTTTCCAGCAACACATTTCCATGGCTATATGAATAGGAAGGGTTTGGAGGGATATGGGCCGGGTGCTGGCAGGTGGGACTAGATGGGTTGGGATATCTGGTCGGCATGGACAGGTTGGATCAAAGGGTCTGTTTCCATGCTGTACATCTCTATGACTGTAAGCTGGATGACTTGTTCAATCAATGTTCTACTTCTAAAAGGTGATTTTATACAAAACTGTAAATTCTGATCCTTTAAAACCTATCAATTTTATAACATCGTGAAAGGGCTGGAAATACACAGTGGGGCATTCTGTGAAGAAAACAAACTGGTTAATGTTTTGCATTCAACCCATCATCAGAACATAAAATACTTTTAATGAATTGTCCAATAAAGTACAGGGGGAAGAAAAAGAGACAGAGACTGAACAACAGAAACATTGGCAGATTGAGACATGAGCAGAAACCTCAAACTGTAGAAGTGAATGCTGCTTACGTGTCCAAAATTTTACATTTTGGTTCATGACCACCTATTAATTGTAAGATGGAGAGATAGGTGCTACTGGACCTGCTGTGCATTTCGAACATCTGTTTTTGTATCGAGCGTGTTTAGAATTTTTTCTTTGTTTTGTTATTATTTCTGTTTTTATTGTGGAGTGGATTCACAGTGCTGGAGTAACTGGTGTGCATTCAAGTGAACTTGGGCAGCTGTCTTAAACTGAGAAGTGCTTTTTTATTTTCTATTCTTGAGTTCCTTCAATTAGCGAGAAGGCATGTAACAAGCCCCCAGAAGTGGAAAATGTTGAAATTAGCTGGCTTTTGTGGACCAACTGAGGGCTCAACCCATCTCAGGCAGAAAGACTAATACCAGATGTGGATAATATCTATGCCACCACCTAATTGCTACCTGTGGATGGGGTTCTCAGTGAGCGTACACTTGGAAGGTTAACCACATTGGCAGGTACTCTCCAACTGATATTCCTAAGTGTGAGAGTGGGTATGCTCAGTGGTCACTGGATGGATGCCCTCATCACTGAGAACTCATCAGATCAAGGCTTAATCAGGTTACGAGAGGATTGGTAAGTTATTTGGACAATCGCAAACCTTGAGAGTGGGATCTTGCCTTGACAGAAGTTATCGTGCAGAAACTTCTGGGTCCTAAAACCAGATGGCTGAGGCCTCATTTTCACCAAATTTGCTGACGAGAAGGTAACTCTTTTTACCTTGAGGGCGGTTGGAGGTCAGGAGGGGTTAGAATTATTTTTTTTGTCACGTGTACTCAAATACAGGGATACAGGAGTACAGTGAGCAGTTCATAATATTGCCATTCATGGCACTATCTAAGGTACAAGTAGCCGAGATACAAAACCTTTGGTAAAAAGTGGAAAAGTAAAGAAGTTAAAAGTTCAACATTACAGTTCCTCTTGTTATGAAGTAGTAAATATGAAATAAAGTGAAAAGTTCAATATTAAAGCCCTTCTTTAGCCTTGGGCCTGCAGTTGCTCCACGCTGGTCTTTCCCCACAAAGGCTTGATCGGTTTCCCACACTCTGCTTGATCCCCTTGCCTCCACACTACCTGCTAACTGCTGACTCACTGCCTGCCTTAATAAGTGTGGTGGGGCCTCAGCTGAGGCCCTTAAGTGGTCAATTATTAGTCCGTTCACAGGATCACCGAATTGTTGCGGCACAGAAGGACCATTCTGTCCATTGTGCCTGTACCAGTTTAATTACTTAGTGCCAACCATCTGCATTCTCCCCATATTCCTGCAAACCACTTCCATCCAAGTAATCATCCAATATCCTCTTGAATGCCTCAATTAAATCTGCCTCCACCAGATTTCCAGGCCATGCATTCCATACCCTAGCAGGCTACTATGGAGGGAAAAAAAAATCTCACATCACCATTGTTACATTGGCAGAGCAGTTTAGAGATCACTTCCTGCCAACATTTGAGGCTGTGGAGGAGTCCAGGGACAGGTGGGAAGTTACTCTCCTCAAGCCTCATGCAAATAGAGCAGGATGCCTCATTAAAGGTCCCCATGCTCTTCTAGGACCCCCATTCCCCCAGACCTCCACATCAAGATGTCCAGCTCCTCTATCCATACCCCCACCGACCTCCCCTCCCCTTGCCTACTCGATTGAGTGAGGGCTTTGTTTTAATAGCTGGCAAGAGCTGTTGACTTTGTTTGATTAATATGGTTATTCTGTGTGCTCTTTTGTCATTGTTCCAATGTTTGTTTGCTCAAGATTAAGAGCTGTAAAGTTTTTGAAGCTTCCATTATTGATCCTTTAATGGTCTGTTTGATGTAGCATTGTAGAAACATCAGTTTTTCCTTTCAAAAGATGATTTATGAATTAATGCTTTGTAACCATTGCACACAAATCATTAACACTATCGTGTTTATTGTGGATGCAGCTGCTACCCTTCCTCCCTCAAGTCTCCCTCACCAGCCTGCACTTGCCTTAACCATATGTTGGAGTATGTTTGAGCCTTGTAGCAGGAACTGTGTCTGTGCACAATACTACCTTCTTCCTGAAAAGACAGCGGGTGCATGGTCTTTGAATATTTCTTCAGGCAGAGATGATTGGATTCTTGGTAAGCAACAAGGTGAAAGTTTATGGGGGATGACAGGCATGTGGATTCATGGTCACAATCAGATCAGACATGATCTTGTTAAATGGCGAATCAGGTCTGAGGGACTGGGTGGTCTGTTCCTACTCCTTGTTCATATGTTTGTATGTTCATATAAGGCATGCATCTTTTAGAACCTAATCTAGTGCAAACACAGAATGCTGGAGAAATTCCAACAGGTCTAGCAGAATCTGTGGAGAGAGAAACAGAGTTAACATTTCAAGTGTGACTTTTTTTAGAAGCTGTCCAAAAGGAAAGGAGGAAGCAAATGAGGCTGTTCATGCTGCTTGACCTCTGACAATTGTACATGGGGGGGGGGGAGGAGGGAGGGGAGAGGGTGGCAGGGCCCAAGGGGGCTGAGAGATAAATGGGAGGGGGTGGGGCCGGGGGGGGGGGAAGGTAGCTGGGAATGTGATAGATAGATGAAGGTGGGACTGTGATAGGTCAGGGTGGAGCGGATAGGTGGGGAGGAAGGTCAGGACTTGCCCGTCTTTGGCAGAGTGGGAGGCTGAATTGAAGCGTTCAGCCACAGGTTGATTGGTGCGTGTGTCCCGGAGATGCTCGCTGAAACGTTCTGCAAGTTGACATCCTGTCTCCCCAATGTAGAGGAGACTTGAGAGCAACAGACACATAAATGAGGTGTTTGGATGTGCAGGAAAACCTCTGCTGGATGTGGAAGGATCCTTTGGGGCCTTGGACAGAGGTGAGGGTGAAGGTGTGGGTGCAGGTTTTACACCTTTTGTTGTGAAATGGGAAGGTGCTAGGAATAGAGGGTGGACCTGACAAGGGAGTTGCGGAGGAATGGTCTCTTTGGAATGCTGTTAATGTTGGGGAGGGAAATATATCTCTGTTGGTGAGGTCTGACTGGAGATGGCAGAAATGGTGGAGCATGATGTATTGTATCTGAAGGTTGGTGGGGTGGAAGGTGAGGACTAAGGGGTATGTCTTACGATCTTGTACTCCACAACCACCTGATGAAGAAGCAGCACTCTGAAAGCTAATGTTTCCAAATAAACCTGTTGGACTATAACCTCGTGTTGTGCGATTTTTAACTTTGTACGCCTCAGTCCAACATTGGCACCTGCAAATCATGTCTGTTTCTATTTCACTAACAAATCATGCCAATATTGTCACTTCTTCACAATGAACTTTCATTTTCTGCAATAACCTTTGAAGTAGCACATTATCAAATGCCTTCTTGTAACTTAAATACAATATATCCGCTGGTTCATCATTACCCACAGCATGTTATTTTCAAAAAGAACTAGAGTAAATTTGGTTAAACATGAGTTCCCCTACACCAAACAATGTTGACTTTGTCTGATTACTTTAAACTTTTCAAAGTGCCCTGTTATAAAATAATTAACAATAATTTGTACTATTTTTCCCTTTGATAGGTCTTAAGCTAAGACTGGGAGGTATAGGGAATGCTGGATGACTAAAGAAATTGAGTGTTTGGTTAAGAAAAAGAAGGAAGCCTATGTAAGATATAGACAGGATAGATCGAGTGAATCCTTGGAGTATAAACGAAGTAGAAGTATACTTAAGAGGGAAATCAGGAAGGCAAAACGGGGACATGAGATAGCTCTGGCAAATAGAATTAAGGAGAATCCAAAGGGTTATTACAAATACATTAAGGACAAAAGGATAACTAGGGAGAGAATAGGGCCCCTCAAAGATCAGCAAGGCAGCCTTTGTGTGGAGTGCAGAAAATGGGGGAGATACTAAACAAGAATTTTGCGTCATTATTTACTGTGGAGAAGGATATGGAAGGTATTGTATGTAGGGAAATAGATGGTGACACCTTATAAAATGTCCATATTACAGAGGAGGAAGTGCTGGATGTCTTGAAATGCATAAAGGTGGATAAATCCCCAGGACCTGATCAGGTGTACCCCATAACTCTGTGGGAAGCTAGAGAAATGATTGTTGGGCCTCTGGCTGAGATATTTGTATCATCAATAGTCACAGGTGAGGGGCCGCAAGACTGGAGGTTGGCTAACGTGGAGGTGCCACTGTTTAAGAAGGGTGGTAAGGACAAGCCAGGGAACTATAGACCAGTGGGCCTGATGTCGGTGGTGGGCAAGTTGTTGAAGGGAATTTGGAAAGGCAAGGACTGATTAGAGATAGTCATCATGGCTTTGTGCGTGGGAAATCATGTCTCACAAATTTGATTGAGTTTTTTGAGGAGGTAACAAAAAGGATTGAGGGCAGAGCGGTAGCTATGATCTATATGGACTTCAGTAAGGTGTTCGACAAGGTTCCCCATGGAGGACTGGTTAGCAAGGTTAGAGCTCATGGAATACAGGGAGAACTAGCCATTTGGATACAGAACTAGCTCAAAGGTAGAAGGCAGAGGGTGGTGGTGGAGGGTTGTTTTTCAGACTGGAGCCTGTGAGCAGTGGAGTGCCACAAGGATCGGTGCTGGGTCCTCTACTTTTTGTCATTTACATAAATGATTTGGATGTGAGCATAAGAGGTACAGTTAGTAAGTTTGCAGATGACACCAAAATTGGAGGTGCAGTGGACAGCGAAGAAAGTTACCTCAGATTACAACAGAATCTTGACCTGATGGGCCAATGGGCTGAGAAGTGGCAGATGGAATTTAATTCCGATAAATGCAAGGTGCTGCATTTTGGGGAAGCAAATCTTAGCAAGACTTATATGCTAAATGGTAATGTCTGAGGGAGTGTTGCTGAACAAAGAAGTGCTCCTTGAAAATGGAGTTGCAGGTAGATTGGATAGTGAAGACGGCGTTTGGTATACTTTCTTTTATTGGTCAGAGTATTGAGTACAGGAGTTGGGAGATCATGTTGCGGCTGTACAGGATATTGGTTAGGCCACTGTTGGAATATTGCATGCAATTCTGGTCTCCTTCCTATCAGAAGGATGTTGTGAAACTTGAAAGGGTTCAGAAAAGATTTCCAAGGATGTTGCCAGGGTTGGAGGATTTGAGCTATAGGGAGAGGCTGAACAGTCTGGGGCTATATTCTCTGGAGCGTCGGAGGTTGAGGGGTGACCTTATAGAGGTTTACAAAATCATGAGGGGCATGGATAAGGTAAATAGACAGTCTTTTCCCTGGGGTCGGGGAATCCAGAACTAGAGGGCATAGGTTTAGGGTGAGTGGGGAAAAATATAAGAGACCTAAGGGGCAACTGTTTCATACAGAGGGTGGTACATGTATGGAATGAGCTGCCAGAGGAAGCTAATACAATTGCAACATTTAAGAGGCATTTGGATGGGTACATGAAATATGAGATTACTTACAGTGGGGAAGTCCACACCGACCGCCAAAGCGCAACCCACCCAGACCCATTCCCCTACATTTCCCCTTCACCTAACACTACAGGCAATTCACCTAACCTGCACATTTTTGGACTGTGGGAGGAAACCGGAGTGCCTAGAAGAAACCCACGCAGACACTGGGAGAATGTGCAAACTTCACACAGTCAGTCGTCTGAGGTGGGAATTGAACCCGGGTCTCTGGCGCTATGAGGCAGCAGTGCTAACCACTGTACCGCCCACAGATAGGAAGGGTTTGGAGGAATATGGGCTGGGTGTTGGCAGGTGGGACTAGATTGGGTTGGGATATCTAGTCGGCATGGATGATTTGGACCGAAGGGTCTGTTTCCATGCTGTACATCTCTATGGCTCTAAGACCTATTTTTTTCCCACTTTCTATCTTTGTCTCTTTTTAAGTGAAGGAATTGCAATCATTATTTTGCAATCTAATAGAACACTTTCCTCAAATTGAACATTAAAATATCAATTATCTCTCTGCTAATTTCTGTTGAGATTCCGGGATTAAGTACATCAGGATTTGAAAAGTTGACAGCCCATAACTCTTAGAATTTGCTCGTATTGTTTCTCTGGCAGTTATGGTTTTCTGGAATTCTTCCCACCCCATCATTTCCTGATCTATAGCAATCTCCGGGATATTATTTGTATCCTGTGTAGTGAAGACCAAAACAATATACCTGTTCAATTCATCTGCTTTCTTCTTATTTCCTATTAGTCATTCATAAGAACATCAAAAGAAGCCATTTTGCTCATGACTCAGGTGATAATGCAGAGGCTATGACCATTGAGGCGCTTTGTTTAAATTTAGCTCCTAGCTGCTCATGTGATCTCAGCAGCCCCTTTTTACAAGTCATTGCTGTGTCATTGGTGCCAACTACTGACGGAATCAGTACTTCTTCATGTTGAACAACACTTGGAGGAAGCACTGAGAGTGGCCAAGAGTGCAAAATATACTCTGGGTGAGGGACGTCAATGTCCACCAGGAGTGGCTCGGCAGCAGCACTACTGTTCGAGTTGGTCAGGTCCTAAAGGACACAGCTGCCAAACTGGTTCTGTGACAGGTAGTGAGAGAACCAACAAGAGGGAAAAACACACTTGACCTCATCCTCACCAATCTGTTAGTGCAAGTGCATCTATCAATTACAGTATCAGTAAGATGACCACTGCGCAGTCCTTGTGGAGATGGAATCCTGCCTTCACTTTGAGAATATTCTGCATTGTGTTGTTCGGCTATATCACCATGCTAAATGGGACAGACTTTGAACACATCTAGCAACTCAAGGTTGGGCATCGTGGGTCACCAACAGCAGTAGCATTGTACTCCAGTACAATCTGTAACCTCATGGCGCAGCATATTCCCCGTTCAATCTTTATCATCAAGCCATTGGATCAACCTTGTTTCAATGGAGAGGTCGGGAGGGCATGGCAGGAGCAGTACCAGGTATACTTACACATGAGGAGTCAACCTGGTGAAGCTACCAAACGGAACTAGTTGAGTGTCAAGCTGCATAGGCAGCAAGTGATAGACAGAACTAAATGATCCTGCAACCAACGGATCAAGTCATAAGCTCTGCAGTCTTGCCACATCCAGTTGTGAATGGTGATGGACAATTAAGCAACTCATTGGAGAAGGAGGCACAACAAATATCCCGATTCTCAATGATGGAAGAGCCCATACATCAGTGCAAAAGATAAGGCTGAAGCATTGGCAGCAATCTTCAGCCAGAAGTGTCAAGTGGATGATCCATCTCAGCCTCCTACAGTGGATCACAGCATCACAGATACCAGTCTTCAGCCAATTCGATTGACATTGTGATGACGGTGCCACTTTAAAAAGGTTACTTTGTCCTTTTTTTTTAAAAGACATCATAAAGGCAGAGGTACCAAAGAGTCTAGGGTGTAACAGATAAACATTAGAAGGGGAGTGGCCAGTCCTCCCAGTTCAGGTTTTGTCTATTTATTTTTATTAGTAGTAGTCACAAGATGTTGGAGTCCAGGAGATTCACAAGCTTCATTAAAGGTTTCCTCTGACAGTCTCTGGATGCTGCTCCTTCCTGCCTGTAAGAATCTGTGTTTTAATTTAGCTTTTTGGTAAGGTGTGTGTTTATAGGATGTTACTGTTTTAGAATAGTTAATTGGTAATAGTTACTGTCGGTTAAGATTTTCAGTTGTTATTCTAAATTCTGCTTTCTTTCGTGTTTCAACTGTAGTTTTAGATTAGATTTCCTGCAGTGTGGAAACAGGCCCTTCGGCCCACCGATCCTCCGAACAGTAACCCAACCAGACCCATTCCCCTGACTAATGCACCTAGCACTGTGGGCAATTTAGCATGGTTAATTGACCTAACCTGCACATCTTTGGACTGTGGGAGGAAACCGGAGCACCCGGAGGAAACCCACGCAGACACTGGGAGAATGTGCAAACTCCACACAGACTAGAATCTCAAGGCTAGAATCGAACCTGGGACCCTGGCGCAGTGAGGCAACAGTGCTAACCACTGAGCCACCGTGCCACCCCTTAAAATAAATTGTTAAAATGTAGTGTTTAAATAAATTTTTGTTTTGCTAAAAGTGGAGTGGTTTGACCAGTTGCAAGACATCTGGAATATTCACCTCCCATCTGTCTTTAAAATAAGAAAAGGTTAGGGTCTAGGCGACCTTCTCAAAATATTTTGAGATCTGGCCTGGCCCATAGCAATATCAAGAAATGATTGAAGGTACTGGATATTGCAAAGGTATTGGCCCAGATAATATTCCAGGTTGGCAATGGCCTTATGGTATTAATCATTAGACAGTTAATCTGGGAGCCTGAGTAATGTCCTGGGAATCTGGGTTTGAATCCTGCCATGGCAGCTGGTGGAATTTGATGAAAATAAAAATCTGGAATTAGGAGTCTCATGATGACCATGAATCCTTTGTCGATTGTTGGAAAAACCCATCTGGTTCATTAATGTCCTTGAGGGAAGGAAACTGCCATCTTCAATTGACCTGGACTACAGTGACTCCAGACTCCGAGCAATATGGTTCACTCTTAACCCTCTGAGATGTTCAATAAATGCTGGCCTCGCCAGTGACTCCCTCATTTTGTGAATGAATCATGAAAATAAAAGTATTGAAGACTTATGCTCCATAACATGCTGCTCTGCTAGCAATGCTCTTCCAGTACAGCTGCAACACTGACATCTACCTGACAATGTGAAAAATTGTACACATAAACCAGAACAAATCCAATCCCACCAATTACTGCCTCATCAGTCTATTCTCAGTTATCAGAAAAATGGTGGTAGGTGTCATCACAAGTGCTGTCAAGTAGCTCCTGCTCAGCAATAAGCTGCTTAATGACAGCAGTTTGAGTTTCACTAGGACCAGTCAGCTCCTGACTTCTTTACAGCCCTGGATTAAACATGGATAAAAGCACTGAATTCCAGACGTGACAGGAGAGTGATAGCTCTTGACATCAAAGTCACATTTGACCAAGTGTGGCATCAAGGAACCCTAGCAAACCTGGAATCAGTGTGGATTGGGAAAACTCTGCAGTGGTTGGAATCATATCTGGCCCATAGGAAGATGGTTGTGGTTGTTGGAGGTTAGTCATCTCTGCTCCAGGGCATCTCTGCCAGAGTTCCTCAGGGTAGTGTCCTAGGCCCAACCATCTTTAGGTACTTCATCAATACCATAGGAATTATGGATGTTGTTTAACATTCATCATCATCATTGAACATGCAGATTCTGAGCTTAGGAAGGAGGGAGGGTCATTGATGAAGTACCTGAAGATAGTTAGGCCTAGAACACCATCCTGAGAAACTCCTGCAGAGATGTTCTGAAGCTAGGATGACTGACCTTCAACAACTGCAGCCATCTTCCTTTGCGACAAGTATGATTCTAACCACTGAAGATGTTTACTCCTTATTCATATTGACTCCAGTTTCTTGATGCCACACTCAGTCAAATGCGGCCCTGTCCCAAGTGCGTTCACTCTCCCCTCACCGCTGGAATTCAGCTTATTTACTCATCTTTGATCTAAGGCTGTAATCTTGTCGAGCTGAGTGGTCTTGGTGGAGTTGAAACTGAACATTAGTGAGCATATTATTACTAAGTAAGTGCTTTGTGTCAGTACATTTCTGCTGTTCCTGATGTCTCACAGCACTTCATGAATGTCCAGTCTTGAATTGCTAAGCCTGTTCTAAGTCTATCCCATTTATCAAACTGGTCATGCCACCCAACACCTGTACTTTCCTTTACTAAGAGACATCTATGTTCTTTTCTCTGTACTGGAACTAAGTCACAAGTCTCAGAGGCTGATTTATTTGGTGGCCTTTCTTAAGCTGTTGGATTACTTCATTCAGCTGGATCATCCAAAAGCAATGTTTGTATCTGGTCAGAATGCTGAAAAGGCAGTACCATGCATATACATTTGGCATATACAAACACTGCTTTTTAATGTTTCAGAGTACTGTATTCGTACAAGTTGATGGTCCATTACCTTGGCAAATAAAATCAATATTTTAAAAATGTTGTAATAAAAACCTTTTTCACCGGCATATATGTGTTATTAGAATGAATTATTTATATAAGATTATTTATATAAGTTTAAAACTCCATTTCATTTGCCTGTAATGAATAATTGTCTGAGGCTGTATGGCTGTTAGCTCTTGGCATCTTCATTGACAAGTCATGGGTATTTTACAATTTAACTTTGATTTCAAATACCTTGAAGACATACTACAGAAAGTGATCAATTCCATTTCTTCACATAAAAATGAAGTCATCTCAGTAAAGTGTGAAATTAAATTTGGTGACTTGCATTGGGCTGATTTCAAGTGCTTATAATTTAATTTCAAGTTTACATAGTACACATTAGTTTGTAGCTCTTGTCAAATTTTGTGATCATTTATTGCTGTTGTCATCTGATATGCAGGCTAATTGTTTTACAGCTATGGATAAAAAATGCTATCAGTGACCAAAATGGCAAAACTTCATGCACAAAGTTATTGCTGTGAAATGAACATTGATTTGATTATTTTGTAACTGAGGAGCCAGTTTGCTCAGTTGGCTAAGGGAATAGTGTGTGGTTCCATGTATCACCAACAATGTAGAATAGTTCCAGCTGACAGAGACTTGATATAAGCTGAAGTTTGACAATCCTTGAATAATTGAGGGTCACTGAACCACATCTCAGGATTTTTGTAATTTTGAAAAATCTAATCGGGGCTCTTGTTGAATTATTCAATTGCAAGCTTTCTGGGAGGTGGAGCTGCACATGACATGATAAATTCAGCAACATTCTATTCAGTTTTGCAGTTTGAAGTTACTGTAAAAGTATTGTACAATTTGAAAGATTTAAGAGCAAGAAAGGTTAATTAAAACACTTAAATTGCCATGACAAAAATCACAACGTTGATACTTTCCAGTGATAATGCCTGTGTCATCACATTGCTAATGCATTTAGTTTAACCTCTTTTGAACTTGAATGTTAATATATACATATTAGTGCATTAATAATATGATGTTCTATTAAGTGAGGAATGCACCAGTACCTGGCAAAGAGATCTTGGTTGTGAAAGGCCATTAAAACATTTTGTTTTATGCTGCATTCTATCCATCTTACATATCAGAAGCTTCTTTTGGTCATCTTAAATAATATTTGCTTTATATTCCTTCTCCTTTCCCAGTAATTCATAAAACCTCTGTGAACTGGTGCTGAGATGAGCACTCTTATTTTGAAGAGTATAATTTCCTGATGCTGAAGAAAATGACAATCCACTTTATCAAATCTCTCAACTTTCAATGTTTCAATATCTGAGAGGCCAGGCAAGCTATCTGCTTCTTGAAGAGCATGCCCTCCAATATTTCTTCAGCTCAATCGAAAATAATAAGGTTTGTACTCAGCAACTCCATCTGATTGTAACTTAATGGGCAGTTAAAATGGAATGAATGACTTATCCACCGTCCCCGAACCTGCCAACTGCAATTTTAAATTGCAGGAACAAAGGAGACATGCCTCAAGCTGGTAGGGTCTTTGTTTAAATGTTCAGATCATGATCAGTTATGTAATTGAGGCCCAAATGCAATCTAAAGACATACCTGTCTGAAAAAAACTGATGCCTCCCAATTGCTGGGTTAAATCTTTAGGGAAAAGGGTCCAAGACCAGAAGAGGTCCAGCAGATAAGTAACATAGATTATTCCCATTCCTTTCATTCTATTAGAACATATCAGAAGCTTAGATCTTTCCTATCTTGGACTCCTTTTATTAGACAATACCCCAGTCTCAAGACCATGTGGTCACTCTTTGCTGGTGGTCTCTTGCCACTCAAATTGCCACTTACATTTTATGGTCACATAGTTTATCTGATTTAAATAACGGCCACTTTCTTATTTTCCATTGTTAGTTCTCCCATTTCACTTTCTATAGGACCAATATTTGCTTTATCAACTCTATTCTTCCTTCATTTTTTAAGGAACTTGGTTTTTATATTTCTGGTTAGCTTCCTCTCATACCCATATATTATTTTCCTCTTTATCAAATTTTGGTCACTCTTTGCTTTTTATAAAAATATCTTTTAACCAACCACCTGTCTTTGTACAGTCGTATAAAAGCAAACTACTGTGAATGGTGGAAATTTGAACCAGACACAAAAATACTGGAAAATCTCAAAGATCTGGCAGCATCTGTGGACAGAGAAAAAGAGTAATATCTTGAGTACAGAATGACTGTTCTTCTTAAAAGAGTTATACTGGACTCAAAACATTAACTCTGTTTCTCTTTGCATAGTTACATGTATTTTTTTTCTTACAGTTTAAAACTATATTTAGTATTTCCAGTTAACCATAGATTGTTGATTCACCCCTTGTAATTTTTCTTACTCATCTAAATATGTCTATTCTGTAATTTCTGAAATGTCCCTTAAATGTCTACCACCACATCTCTCTTGATTTATCCTGAAACTTAATTTTCCAATTCACCTTAGCTAGCTCTGTTCTCCACCCTTATAGTTGCTATTTTTTTAAATGAAAAAATGTCTTGGACCTATCCCTCTCTCCCTCAAGCTAAATGTGAAATTCAACCATATTATATTTGCAGCTACCTTTGGGCATCTTTCTGGAATGTCTTTAAATAATCTTATCTTATTGCGAAATACCAGGTCCAATATAGAAGAAAGAACTGCAGATGCTGAAGATCTGAAACAAAGCTTAGTCTGAATCAAAAGGTCGAGAATAACCATCTCTCTGGTTCCAGAGCATGCTGTTCTAATCGCCTAAACAAAAAACGTTCTATTTACCCTTCATTTAGACTATATTTTGCCAATCTGGCTTTTTCTATCTACATATAGAATACAATATCCCATGACTAATGTTGTGTCTTTCTGACAATTAACCATTATGCCTTCCTTTATGCTCCACTCTACCATGAGGTTAAATTAGTGGTCTGTACAACTCTCACAAATGACTTTTTGCCTTTATCGTTTGACATTTCTACCTGAACTTTCCCCACAACTTGGTTTTCTGACTTTGTTCATCCCTTTATTTTGGAGCAGTCCCATCATTAACTCATGAACTAAATAAGAAAATCAGTAAAACTGGTAAATATGACAGTCTACTTAGATAAGTTAAATAAGTTGGCAAAGATTTGGCGAATGGTATATAGTGTGGGAAGATCTGAAATTGGCCATTTTGGCAAGAAGATGTAAGCTATCTAAATGGTAAGAGGTTGCAGAGCTCTGAGATGCAGATCTGGATGTCCTACTGCATAGAACATAGAACAATACAGCACAGTACAGGCCCTTCGGCCCTTGATGTTGCGCCGACCTGTGAACTATTCTTAGCTCGTCCCACTACACTATTCCAAGATCATCCATGTGCTTATCTAAGGATTGTTTAAATCTCCCTAATGTGGCTGAGTTGACTACATTAGCAGGTAGTGCATTCCACACCCTTACCACTCTCTGCATAAAGAACCTGCCTCTGACATCTGTCGTAAATCTATTACCCCTCAATTTGTAGTTATGCCCCCTCATACAAGCAGATGTCATCATCCTAGGAAAAAGACTTTCATTGACTACCCTATCTAATCCCCTGATCATCTTGTATGTCTCTATCAAATCCCCTCTTAGCCTTCTTCTTGCCAATGAGAACAGGTTCAAGTCTCTCAGCCTTTCCTCATAAGACCTTCTCTCCAGACCAGGCAACATCCTGGTAAATCTCCTCTGCACCTTTTCCAATGCTTCCACATCCTTCCCGAAATATGGCGACCAGAACTGAACACAATATTCCAAGTGTGGCCGCACCAGCATTTTGTGTAGTTGCAGCATGATATTGCTGCTACGGAACTCAATCTTTCTACCAATGAAACCTAACGCACCTTATGTCTTCTTAACAGCATTATCCACCTGGGTGGCAACTTTCAGGGATCTATGTACATCTCTGCACATCCACACTACCAAGAATTTTTCCATTGACCCAGTACTCTGCCTTCCTGCTATTCTTCCCAAAGTGCATCACCTCACATTTAGGTGCATTGAACTCTATTTGCCACCTCTCAGCCCAATTCTGCAGTTTGTCAAGTCGCCCTGTAACCTGTAACATTCTTCCAACTGTCCACTACTCCACCGACTTAGTGTCATCTGCAAATTTACTAATCCATCCACCTATGCCTGCATCTAAGTCATTTATGACCATAAGACATAGGAGTGGAAGTAAGGCCATTCGGCCCATTGAGTCCACTCCGCCATTCAATCATGGCTGATGGGCATTTCAACTCCACTTACCCGCATTCTCCCCGTAGCTCTTAATTCCTTGTGACATCAAGAATTTATCAATCTCTGCCTTGAAGACATTTTGCGTCCTGGCCTCCACTGCACTCTGCGACAATGAATTCCACAGACCCACCACTCTCTGGCTGAAGAAATGTCTCCGCATTTCTGTTCTGAATTAACCCCCTCTAATTCTAAGGCTGTGTCCATGGGTCCTAGTCTCCTCGCCTAACGGAAACAATTTCCTAGCGTCCACCCATTCCAAGCCATGTATTATCTTGTAAGTTTCTATTAGATCTCCCCTTAATCTTCTAAACTCCAATGAATACAATCCCAGGATCCTCAGCCGTTCCTCGTATGTTACCATTCCAGGGATCATCCGTGTGAATCTCCGCTGGACACGCTCCAGTGCCAGTATGTCCTTCCTGAGGTGTGGGGACCAAAACTGGACACAGTACTCCAAATGGGGCCTAACCAGAGCTTTATAAAGTCTCAGTTGCACAACGGTGCTTTTATATTCCAACCCTCTTGAGATAAATGACAACATTGCATTCGCTTTCTTAATCACGGACTCAACCTGCATGTTTACCTTTAGAAAATCCTTAACTAGCATTCCCAGATCCCTTTGTACTTTGGCTTTATGAATATTCTCACCGTTTAGAAAGTAGTCCATGCTTGTATTCTTTTTTCCAAAGTGCAAGACCTTGTATTTGCTCACATTGAATTCCATCAGCCATTTCCTGGACCACTCTCCCAAACTGTCTAGATGCCTCTGCAGCCTCCCCACTTCCTCAGTACTACCTGCCTGTCCACATAACTTCGTATCATCGGCAAACTTCATTAGAATGCCTCCAGTCCCTTCATCCAGATCATTAATATATAATGTGAAGAGCTGCGGCCCCAACACTAAACCCTGCGGGACACCGCTTGTCACCGGCTGCCATTCCGAAAAAGAACCTTTTATCCCAACTCTCTTCCTTCTGTCAGACAGCCAATCCTCAATCCATACCAGTAACTCACATCGAACACCATGGGCCCTCACCTTGCTCAGCAGCCTCCCGTGTGGCACCTTATCAAAGGCCTTTTGGAAGTCTAGATAGACCACATCCACTGGGTTTCCCTGTCTAACCTACTTGTCACCTCTTGAAAGAATTCCAACAGGTTTGTCAGGCACGACCTCCCCTTACTAAATCCATGTTAACTTGTTCTAATCCGACCCTGCTCTTCCAAGAATTTAGAAACTTCATCCTTAATGATGGATTCCAGAATTTTACCAACAACCGAGGTTAGGCTAATTGACCTATAATTTTCCATCTTTTGTCTTGATCCTTTCTTGAACAAGGGGGTTAGAACAGCGATTTTCCAATCATCCGGAACTTTCCCTGACTCCAGCGACTTTTGAAAGATCTCACCCAACACCTCCGCTATTTCCTCAGCCACCTCCCTCAGAACTCTAGGATGTAGCCCATCAGGGCCAGGAGATTTATCAATTTTAAGACCTTTTAGCTTTTCTAGCACTTTCTCTTTTGTAATGGCAACCATACTCAACTCAGCCCCCTGACTCCCTTTAATTGTTGGGATATCACTCATGTCTTCCACTGTGAAGACTGACACAAAGTACTTATTAAGTTCTCCAGCTATTTCCTTATCTCCCATCACTCGGCTTCCAGCATCAGTTTGAAGTGGCCCAATGTCTACTTTTGCCTGTCGTTTGTTTCTTATGTATTGAAAAAAACTTTTACTATCATTTCTAATATTACTGGCTAGCCTACCTTCATATTTGATCCTCTCCTTCCTTAGTTCTCTCTTTTTTATCCTCTGTTTGTTTTTGTAGCCTTCCCAATCTTCTGATTTCCCAGTACTCTTGGCCACTTTATAGGATCTCTCTTTTTCTTTAATACATTTCCTGACTTCCTTTGTCAGCCATGGCTGTCTAATCCATCCCCGGATAATCTTTCTTTTTTTGGGGATGAACCTCTGTACAGTGTCCTCAATTATACCCACAAACTCCTGCCATTTTTGCTCTACTGTCTTCCCCGCTCGGCTCTGCTTCCAGTCTATTTTCGTCAGTTCCTCTCTCATACCCTATAAAAATGACAAACAGCGGTGGTCCCAAAACAGATCTTTGTGGCACACCACTAGTAACCTGACTCCAGGCTGAATATTTTCCATCAACCACTACTTGCTGCCTTCTTTCAAGAAAGCCAGTTTCTAATCCAAACTGCTAAATCACCCTCAATTCCGTGCCTCTGCATTTTCTCCAACAACCTACCATGTGGAACCTTATCAAAATCTTTACTGAAGTTCATGTATACCATGTCAACTACCCTACCCTCATCTACATGCTTGGTCACATTCTCAAAAAACTCAGAGGTTTGTGAGACATGGCTGCCCTTGACGCAACCATGTTGACTATCTGAAATCAAATTGTTGCTTGCTAGATGATTATAAATCGCAAAAAGCTAGAATGTTGATACTACAAGCAATTAGGAAATCTAATAGAACAGTATTATTTACCAAAAGGGAATGGAATTCAGAAGTTGAGAAGTTATGCCTCAGTAATGCCCTAATGAGACCCCGTTGCCAGTACTATATAGAATATTGGTTACCTTGTCTAAGGTAGGATGCAAATGCATTGGAAGTAGCTCAGAGAAAGGTTATCAGACTAATGCTTGGAATGATTGGGTGAACAGGCTAGGCTTGTATCTACTGGAGTTTAGAATAAGAGGAGACTTGATTGAATCTTATAAGATCCTGAGGAGCTTTGACAGGGTTATCATGGAGAGAATGTTTCCCCTCATAGAAGAATCTAGATCTAGGTGTCACTGTTCAAAATCAGATGCTCCGTTAGAACCGAGATCAAGCAATGTTTTTTCTCTCTTAACTGTCTTCCTGAAAGCTGCCAAAAGCAGGGCGTTTGAATATATTTAGGGCAGAGTTCAATAAATTATTGTTAAGTAAAATGGGGGATTTCAAAGAAGATTTTTTATTTAGTGTTTAAGAACATATTATTCTGGAGGTGCTGCTCAGATCCGAATTGGTGGCTCTGACCTGCCCCATTGTCACAGTGTTTATTAGACTAATCCAGATAAGTTTCTGAACAATGGAAATCCCAGCATGTCGATAATGGAGAACTTAGCAATCATAATGCAGTGAAATACCAAAGCCACATGGTTAGATTCCCTCTTGTTAGAGATGGCTATTGCCTGGCATATGTGTAGCATTTGCCGCTTTCAGTTCAATTCTAAACACTGACAAAGTCTTTCTTTTATGGATAGCCTCTGCTGCCAATAATTGAGTGGTGCAGAGTATTAAGCAATCATCAGTGAATATCCCCTTTTCTGACCTTATGGTGGAGAGAAGTGAACAAAGTTTAATAATGGACAATTACCTGAAAAACCTCTGCTGTACCCTAGCAGGCTTGTGGTAACATCAACACTTAGCGAATGATAACAAAGTGGCTACGTAATCCAGAGGGATTAGACTGATCATCTATGGAAATGAGTTCAAAGACCACTATACTGACTGTGCATATTCAATTCAGTTAAATAATTAAATAGAGTCAAAGAGATGTACAACATGGAAACAGACGCTTTGGTCCAACTCAGCAATGCCAACCAGATATTCTAAACTAATCTCGTCCCATTTGCCAGCACTTGGCCTATATCGCTCTAAACCCTTCCTATTCATATACCTTTTAAATGCTGTACATATACCAGCCTCCACCATTTCTTCTGGCACCTCACTCCATATGCACACCACTCTCTGCATGAAAAAGTTGCCCCTAAGGTCCCTTTTATATCTTTCTCCTCTCACCCTCCACCTATGCCCTCTAGTTCTAGACTCCCTCACCCCAGGGAAAAGACCTTGTCTGTTTACCCTATCCATGCCTCTCATTATTTTATAAACCTGTATAAGGTCACCCTCAGCCTTTAATTAATTAAATAAATAATGTATTTGAAGAAAATCACCCAGAGCAAATGTGTGCCAAATAACAGCATGTTTTAAAATAATTTTCTGTGTTAATGAGCAAGTAATCTATATTGACACCTGATGGTGTTTAATCTTTACTGTCTGTAGATCTAGCCTTTCACAACAACATTATTTAGGTGAACACAAATAGAAACTGGATAGAGGAATCATAACCTCCAAACTCAGGCAACAAGGGTCACCTGTATAGTATAAGGGAATACAGTAATGCCAAAGGTTAAAGTTCATATTATATTGGTTCCGGCCAGTCTACCAATATTACACACAGTCTGTGGGTAAAGATGAGGAGTTGTCCTCTAGCTTTTAGAGAGAACAGAAATAACTGTACAAACTCTCTAAGGTCTTACTAATTGTGCATGACTAAATGTGGTTTTATTTATTGCTATCGTGCAATAAACTTTATCATGAACGAAAGACAGTGCCTCTTATATAGATACTGCGCAGTCATAGAATCAGAGTCATACAGCGTGGATTAACCTTTGGTCCAACTTATCCATGCCAACCAATTTTCCCAAACTAAACTAGTCCCACCTGCCTGCATTTAGCCCATGTCCCTCTAAACCTTCCTTATTCACGTACGTGTGTCTTCCACTTCCTCTGGCAGTTCATTTCACATATGAACCACCTTCTGTGTGAAAACATTGCTCCTCAGGCCCCTTTTAGATCTTTCTCCTCTCACCTTAAAAGTATGCCCCCTAGTTTTGAACTCCCCTACCCTAGGGAAAGGATCTTTGCTATTCACCTTACTATACCCCTCATTATGTGAAAAGCCTCTATATCCAGTAAAAAAAGTCTCAGTTTATCCTGTCTCACCTTTATAACTCAAACTCTATGCTGTACTCCTAGTCATTAGGAAGACCCCAAGACAAAGCAAAAACAGACAAAGGAGGTTATTTGGCAGAGAATTAACTCAAACAACTCTTACCCATTCTCTCATACCAACAGAGTTGACAAATATCACAAAGAAGAGTCGTTATATTGGAAAATATCATCACTCCATCAACACTGGGGGAGTAGACCATCCTACTCACTGCATGAAGCAGAACTTATAGTCACAACTAAAATCACTTTAAACAGTTGGAGCTTTCAACGTAAGTAAAAACCATGGCCCTTGAATTCCACAAGATGTGTTTCCTGATGGTTTTGCAGGCATCACATCCACTGTTTTTTTTTTGGCACTGGAAAGGGAGGATACCTAATTTTAAATGGAGAGATGGCCACAGACAAACCATGCACATGTATGCTGGAAATTGCAGTCCTTGTTTGTCCCCCAGTAGCTATGGTCTTCAGGAACCCTGGTTGCTTCCTGAGCCTGTAACCCATGATTTCCACCCATTTCAAGCTACTGTGCATGAATTTGAAAAGCATTGTGGTTTCCAAAGATATCTTAGGTTTGAACAGACCTAGCCCATCAGAGACTTTTCCCCAGATCTATCCCCCAACAACACTTACCTTGCAAAAGTCAGACAGAGGTTTCTCCAGTACACAGCACACTGGAAACTTGTGGAAAAAACAAAGGTTGGATCTCAGCATTTTCCAGGGAGTTCCATTTGTTTCTCTCACTTTTCCAGTTCTTGAAGAAAACGTGGTAGTTGACCTAAAAGTTAAGTTGTCTGCTGCAAAGTAACATAAAAAGGTTAACAAAAATAGAAATTACTGGAAAAGCTCAGCAGGTCCGGCAGCATCTGTGGACAGAAATCAAAGTTAATGTTTCGGGTTGATTGACCTCCGAACTGATGGTACCTGGGAACTTGTCGGTTTACAGGCAGAAGATAGGGTAGGGAAAGGGGGTAAGGAGAATAGGTGGAGATACAGCCCAAAGAGAGAGATAAGCAGTTAGACAGACAAGGGAGTGGATAACAATTTGGCTAACATAAAAAGGTTTTTCCTTAGCAGACAACAAACTGAATGCTATCAGTGACAAATAGGAAATACGCACTGGTGATCATAATTGATTTTTCGTTCATTTGTTTCCTTGTTTCATACAAGAACTTTTCTATCTGCCTAACAGGCTTGTCTTCCCAAATGAAGATTTATTTCTAGAACTTTTCATTCATTGGATCTTCATATGAGGTAGCTATTACTTGTAATAAAAAGTTGTCAGCATGGAAAATTATATTTTTAATCATGCACATCACTTTGGTAATAAGGGCAAATATATCAGAGACTCTTGCAATTATTTATGCATCGATGTGGATCTTAAGCAGGGCAGCTGAATTTCTTCCATTTAGTTACTCATTTTTAAGGTTGTTACTCACCAATGGAGATAAGTCAGGGACTGAAGCATCTTTGCCCCAACGGATCTTCCTTTAACCATGACTGGGGTGGACATCTCCCCCTGTCTTTGCATCCTCCTGTCACCAGGAGTGGAGATGTATTGCCTGCATTTACACCTTCATCTTCCTATGGATGGATAGATATCTCCTACCTGGTACCCGCTTCTCAGTGTCAATGGTGAGGCCATGATGCTGTGCCATGTTTCCTTTTTTAACTATCTTGTAGCCACAAGAGACTGGGAATATTTCAGGGAATGGAGTTTGTAGACTCTATTAATGATTATACTTTACTGTACAATTGTGGTTACCACACTATAGGAGGGATGTGAATGCATTGGAGAGACTGTAGAAGTGATTCACAAGAAATGATTAAAGGTAATGTGCAAAAGAAGCAAGCGTGATTGAGAGAAATAGCTTTTTTCTCAGTAAGTAGTTAGGGTGTGGAATGCACTGCCTGTAAGGTCTGGTGGAGACATGTTCAGTTGAGGCATTTGAGAGGGCATTGGGTGATTTATATAAGTAGAAACAATGTTTAAAGGCATTGGGTAAGAACAGAAGATTGGCACTGGGTAATGGTGCTTGTTTGAAGACCTATACAGGCACAATGGGCCAAATGGACTCCTTCTGTGCCCTGAGAAATTCCATGTTTCTGTGATTTGATGGATAGAAAAGGAAGTATTTCAACATTTTTAGATAACATTTAATTTGGTTTTGTATGTTTTAATTTTCTTGAGTTTTTTACAAATATTTTTGAGAATTCAAAACGCATAGACTATTTTGAGTTGATTAAGGTTATAAACAGCAGTTTTTAATTTGAATCTTCGCCTCGGAAATCAGACTGCTCCTCTGCTTTGAGAGGAATAGAGAAGGATCCAGAAAGCCCATTCCACTTGGGCATAAAAGATGGATCCTCTTTTGTCAGATTACAGGTAATAATTTATCAACACCAGAGATTATAAATTTTTGATTTTGTCACTACATTGTTACAATCAGTAGGATTAAGGAAAGTTGCCATACATTCCAGCAATAAGTCCATGAATGCAGAATGTTATTCCCAAAGTGACTAAATTAAATGCTCAATTTCTTTCCAGTTGCACAGGTTCTGTTCAGAATGTAAAATTCTTGCTTTCATCTGTGTTAGTTTATTACTAGGAAGAATATACAAAAACTGTTTTGGAGCCTATTCTCCATTCTGCGGGAGGTAAGTCATCATGCTGAGTTTTTTAGTCAGGTGACAAATTTGGACCAATATTAACCTGCTGTGGTTCTGTTCGCCGAGCTGGAAGTTTTTGTTGCAAACGTTTCGTCCCCTGTCTAGGTGACATCCTCAGTGCTTGGGAGCCTCCTGTGAAGCGCTTCTGTGGTGTTTCCTCCGGCATTTATAGTGGCCTGTCCTTGCCGTTTCCGGTTGTCAGTTTCAGCTGTCCGCTGTAGTGGCCGGTATATTGGGTCCAGGTCTATGTGTTTGTTGATGGAGTTTGTGGATGAGTGCCATGCTTCTAGGAATTCCCTGGCTGTTCTTTGTTTCGCTTGCCCTATAATGGTAGTGTTGTCCCAGTCAAATTCATGTTGCTTGTCGTCTGCGTGTATGGCTACTAGGGATAGCTGGTCGTGTCGTTTCGTGGCTAGTTGATGTTCGTGGATGCGGATCGTTAGCTGTCTTCCTGTTTGTCCTATATAGTGTTTTGTGCAGTCCTTGCATGGGATTTTGTACACTACGTTAGTTTTGCTCATGCTGGGTATCGGTTCCCTAGTTTTGGTGAGTTGTTGTCTGAGAGTGGCTGTTGGTTTGTGTGCTGTTATAAGTCCTAGTGGTCGCAGTAGTCTGGCTGTCATTTCAGAGATGTTCTTGACGTATGGTAGTGTGGCTAGTCCTTTGGGCATGTCCTCGTTCCGTTGTCTCTCCCTTAGGCATCTGTTGATGAAATTGCGAGGATATCCGTTTTTTGCGAATACCTTGTGTAGGTGTTCCTCTTCCTCTTTTTGCAGTTCTGGCGTGCTGCAGTGTGTTGTGACCCTTTTGAACAGTGTCTTGATGCAACTTCGTTTGTGTGTATTGGGGTGGTTGCTTTCATAATTCAGGACTTGGTCTGTGTGTGTGGCTTTCCTGTGTACCTTAGTGGTGAATTCTCCGTTTGGTGTTCTCTGTACCCTCACGTATAGGAATGGGAGTTGGTTGTCCTTTTCTTCCTCTCTCGTGAATCGGATTCCTGTGAGTGTGGAGTTGATGATCCGGTGTGTATTCTCTCTTTCCGTGTTTTTATTAACCTATTCTAGTGGGATTGGATCTGCAGTCCATTTTAAACCCAAGTCATTTTTACTTTCCATTGACTTATTAACTGGCATTAAAAACTTTCGTAACTATCATTTTCCTGTGAAAATATAGGAAGATTTGTTTGTGTACTTTCTCTACAGACTTCAGATTTGGCCAGTTTACACTGTTGAATCATTTTG
Source organism: Chiloscyllium plagiosum (assembly GCF_037043375.1). Taxonomy (NCBI): domain Eukaryota; kingdom Metazoa; phylum Chordata; class Chondrichthyes; order Orectolobiformes; family Hemiscylliidae; genus Chiloscyllium; species Chiloscyllium plagiosum. The sequence continues at coordinate 76,889,575 of NW_028270143.1, forward strand.
ACTGCAGTTTTGGCTGTGTGTAAATAATTTATACTTGTCTTCTATTCAGTAGAATTACATTTCCTGTATTCATTTTCTTTAACATTGAGAGTATATACTCATTTGGGAACTAAGCATCTGCACTTGAAAAACACACTTCAAAGGAAAAATAAATGTCACTCATCTTCAAGGATCAAATTATTGAAAAATCAGTTGTCTAGCAATGCAAAATTACAATGCCATACATCTGCCATGGTTAGTGTCATAGAGTCATAGAGATGTGCAGCATGGAAACAGACCCTTCAGTCCAACTCGTCCATGCCGACCAGATATTCCAACCCAATATAGTCCCATTTGCCTGCACCTGGCCCATATCCTTCTAAACCTTTTCCTATTCATATACCCATCCAGATGCCTTTTAAATGTTGCAATTGTACCAGCCTCCACCACTTCCTCTGGCAGCTCATTCCATACACGCACCATCCTCTGCATGAAAATGTTGCCCCTTAGATCCTTTTTATATCTTTCCCCTCTCACCCTAAACCTATGCCCCCTAGTTCTGGTCTCCCCCATCCCAGGGAAAGGACTCTATCTATTTATCCTATCCATGCCCCTCATGATTTTATAAACCTCTATAAGGTCAGTCCTCCACCTCCGTCATTCCAGGGAAAACAATCCCAGCCTGTTCAGCCTCTCCCTAATGTTCAAATCCTCCAACCCTGGCAACATCCTTGTAAATCTTTTCTGAATCCTTTCAAATTTCACAACATCCTTCTGATAGGAGGGAGACCAGAATTGCATGCAATATTCCAAAAGTGGCCTGACCAATGTCCTGTACAGCCACAACATGACCTCCCAACTCCTGTACTCAATACTCTGACCAATAAAGGAAAGCATACCAAACACTTTCTTCACTATCCTATCCACCTGCAACTCCACTTTCAAGGAACTATGAACCTGCATTCCAAGGTCTCTTTGTTCAGCAACAAGCCCTAGGGCCTTACCATTAAGTGTATAAGTCCTGCTCTGACTTGCTTTTCTAAAATGCAGCGCTTCACATTTATCTGAATGAGATTAAATTCCCTACAGTCTGGAAACAGGCCATTTGGCCCAACAAGTCCACACCGACCCTCCGAAGAGTAACCCACCCAGACTCACTCCTCTACTTAACACACCTAACATACCTAACACCAGGGGCAATTTAGCACCTTCCACCCTACCAACCTTCGCATAAACCAAATCATCCGCCACCTCCAAACGGACCCCACCACTAGGGATATGCCCCTTTCCGCCTTCCGCAAAGACCGTTCCCTCCGTGACTACCTGGTCAGGTCCACGCACCCCCACAACCCATCCTCCCATCCTAGCACCTTCCCCTGCCACCGCAGGAGTTGCAAAATCTGCGCCCACACCTCCTCCCTCACCTCCATCCAAGGCCCTAAAGGAGCCTTCCACATCCATCAAAGTTTTACCTGCACATCCACCAATATCATTTACTGTATCCGTTGCTCCCGATGCGGTCTCCTCTACATTGGGGAGACTGGACACCTCCTAGCAGAGCGCTTTAGGGAACATCTCCGAGACACCCGCACCAATCAACCACACCGCCCTGTGGCCCAACATTTCAACACCCCCTCCCAGTCTGCCGAGGACATGGAGGTCCTGGGCCTCCTTCACTGCCGCTCCCTCACCACCAGACGCCTGGAGGAAGAATGCCTCATCTTCCGCCTCGGAACACTTCAACCCCAGGGCATCAATGTGTACTTCAACAGTTTCCTCATTTCCCCTTCCCCCACCTCACCAGACTTGCAGCTCAGCACTGTCCCCATGACTTGTCCTACCTGCCTATCTTCTTTTCCACCTATCCACTCCACCCTCTCCCCTCCCCGACTTATCACCTTCATCCCCTTCCCCACTCACCTATTGTACTCTATGCTACTTCCCACCCCCCCCCACCCCACCCCCCCCCCCCCCCCCCCCCCCCCCCCCCCCCCCCTTCAGGCTCTCTGCCTGTATTCCTGATGAAGGGGTTTTGCCCGAAACATCGATTTTACTGCTCCTCGGATGCTGCCTGAACTGCTGTGCTTTTCCAGCACCACCCTAATCTAGACGCTGATTTCCAGCATCTGCAGTCATTGTTTTTACCCGCAATTTAGCATGGTCAGTTACCTGACCTGCGCATCTTTTGGATTGTGGGAGGAAACTGGAGTACCTGGAGGAAATCCACACAGCTATGGGGAGAATGTGCAAAATCCACACAGAGAGTCGCCCAAGACTGGAATTGAACCTGGGTCCTGGTGCTGTGAGGCTGGAATGCTAACGACGAGCCACCGTGCCACCAATTCCATCCAAACTAAACTCCTCAGCCCACTGGCCCATCTGATCAAGATCCCATCGTAACCTGAGGTAACCTTCTTCGCAGTCAGAGGAAACTCACTTTTCATGGCTGCTGTTCAAAAAGAATTTTTGATGGGTGATGACTTCAGTGGCGGTGAACACAATAACTTGATAAAGCCCTGGTTAGGCTACAGTTGAACTTTTGCATCTAGATATGGTCACCACATTTTAGGAAGGAGGTGAGATTCCTCGCAAGGATGCAGAGGAAATTTACCAGAAGAGTTTAGAGATTATGAACTCTAGCAACAAAGTTAGGTTGGAGATGTTGAGGTTATTTTACTAGGATCAAAGGAGATTGAGAGGAGATTATGTACAGATATACAAGATTAATACAGTTCTAGATAAGGCAAAATAATAAAGACTGTTCCCATTAGCTGATGATGTAAGGACTAGGGGTAGAGGTTTCAGGTTTTAGCAAAGAGATAGAAAGGTGCTCACCCACACTTGCATTATCACCATCGTCAGTATGAAACCTGTGGCTGAAGGATCATCAATGCAGTAGGGCCAAAGAATGGTAGTTATCCCTGCACTGACATGTGTGCAGCAGCTTCGATTTTAGATTCATCGATGTTTACAGCATCACACAGAAGAAGATCTTTCAACCCATTGTGTCTGTGCTGCTCATCAAAGATCTTTTTTAGTTAATTCATTCATAGGACATCGGTGTGTGCGTGTGCATGTATGTGTGTGTGTGTGTACATGCATGTGTGTATGTCAAACATATTATTTGAAATTTGTAACTCAGCCAAATGTCACCTTCAATGATCCTGCAAAAACAGGTTATTTTCTTTCAAATTACATTTATTTGTATTCATCACTGGTGAAAAAAGAGACAGTGAGTCTGTATTGTATTTCTCAGATTAGCTTCAAACACCAAAGAATAGTGAAATAATCAGGAAATATTATCATCTTGTTGTTAGTCCTACTCGGTATAAAATTACACCATGGAATAGTTTTTTGAATATTTAATACTTATTCACTACAACATGGTAGTAGTCTTGTGGATAAAGAGTTTAACCTTTAATGAGGTATGTGTCAATAGTGCTGTCACTGCTGAGATTTTTAGCTGAAGTCCCACTTCAGGACAAAAATGAAAACTGATGCTCCACTGCAGCATTGAGTGAGGGCTGCATTGTCAGAGAGGCTTGTTTTATGGCTAAGATATTTCACTATGTGTGCTTTCTGCCTGCTCAATTGGATATAACCACAGCACTTTTTGGAAATAAAGCAGAGGAGTAATCCCCAGCACCCTGTCCAATATCCACAAAATACAGATTACCTAGTCATTATCACATTATTGTTTGTGGGAGCTTGCTGTGTGTGTGTATTTCTTACTGTATTAGCTGAACAATGCAAAAATGTTAAGCATTATAAAATCACAAGTCTTTCTTTTTGTCAAGTTATGACATTAACGTTGAACCATCTGACTAAAAGATAGTCCAAATGTTAACACTAGCCAGCGTGATGTTTTTCATGTGCCAGGTCTTCAGTTGCATTATGTTGGGGTGTCTGAGCAAATGGGGCTCTGTCCCAGAGGTAAAGATTGAAAATTGAAATGTCACCATCTCAGAAATGTCTGAGTAGTTGATTTAAAAGTAACATAGATATGGATGATAAGTGGATTGTCCATGACTTGAGGATGGTGTGGCTGGAGGAGTGTTCATGATGCAAAAGAAATCACTTTAGAATCACTTTGTTAAGATGCAGAAATTATAAGAATATACTAAGAAGATAAAGGAAACCAGGTTGCAAATTTATCAGAATCGTGTGGTAAATGTGATTCAAATTACTTGTTCACATAGGGAATGAACATCAATGTGGACTCTTTGATTCTGTAACTTACACTTTTATCCATGTGTTTCCTGATAGTTTCCTTCACAATTAGTTGGTTGGAATAAGCTTAAACTCAGCCACTCAGTAAACCGATACCTTCACATTTTTATTTAATTCCCTTCTATTTCTTAGAATCTAAACAACCCATTTGAATACTAATACAAGAGCTGTATTACAGTAGGGCCCTTCAGGCATAATCCCACCATGGGCTTGGAACCCTCACCCGTTAGCATTTTGGTCCTTCCACAGCTTTGGGAAAAAGCCTTGCTGCGGCCCATGTAAAGCTGTGATTAACCTGGAAAGGGACCGAACCTATGGCCTTACATATCTTGGCATGATGGGGAAAAGGTTCTGGATAGCTACAAATCATGGTTACACTTGAAGGCATGTGCTCCACCTCTGATTTTTAGCAACTCTAGGTTTCAACACATTTAAAATAAAACTCTATTAAGTGGTAAGATAAAAGCACAGTAGGATCCTTCATCAGTTTTTGCTCATCAAATCAGTTTGTGTCACTGATGACAAATGTCTTGGAGTACATAATTTAGAGTTGTGCGCAGCAAGTATAGCATTTGAGGTCAGGGTGGAAACATTTATATGATAATACACTTCTGTTATCAAGATTGCCAGTGAAAGCACTGCAGTCATTCTGCTTACATGTCTCTGCTGCATTAAGTTTTTTTTCTCTTTATGTAATCTGATGAGTTTGAAAATTGACTTAGTCTATATAGGTCTTTGAAGAGCTGTAATAGCTGTGACAATTATAGAATTTCTCATCATTTTGAATGGCAGGCGCTGACAGAAAAGCAATATTTCAGTCTTGTCCAACCTGGTGGGCTTTACCTGATGACACGGACTGGTGGAATAGCAAGTTGAATCTTACTGAAAAATTGGCTGCTTGTATATCAGAGATGAGGAAGAAAGTGCTTGAGACAGCTTGGCAGCTGACTTTAAATTGGAATTAAAATGCACATTGAAACATTTTGACATTGTCTGCGACTATACTCAGTGCCTGCAGGGTTTGCCTTTTAATTTTTGAAGTTATAAAAACCAATACTTTTTCAGGAAAGCAAAGCTGATTGACCTGAAACATAGATACTCCTTAGTCTATACTATTATAATTTTGTGTCCTGAACTTAATATCACTTTATTTTGGCCGTGTTTCAAGATCCAGACTCATTCTCTACTATCATGCATTGATTGTTTATTTAAGAGCATCAGAAGGTGAATTAAAGTAATGAAAGCTTCTGTAACCACAGTGTTTCATATATATCTTTCTCTTTGTAGATCAGTAGAGGTGTCACACTAAAGAAAGTAGACCCTTAAAGTGTGCAGATTACATGAGTGAAAATGCAAGATAAAGATTGCTCAGAATTCAGGAGGGAATGGAGTAAGTTAGTCAATACAAATATTAAATCTGAAACTATGTGTTTGTACTTTGTGAATTGAGTAGGAAGGGCAGTTTCAGGGGAATTTTAACATGTAGGAATTTGTGGGTTCAAGCTTAAAACATTGACAGTAATCTGGATGCTGGCTTTAGTTGCTGCCTTCGAGATTTCATGCAGTGCCTTTGCTGTTGTGTGCTAACCCCGTTGGGAGAGGCAGCTTGGCAATTAATATATGTTCTTCACTATATTTTTGTACTTAACGTTGATTCCATAGGATTCCTGAGATTCTTGTTACTTGTCAGTGAAGGCAAGGTGTGAACACAACAGCAGTAAAGGGGGTAAATCAATTTCAGGGAAATATGATAAGACATTTTCTGACCAACCTGTTCAGAGATATTATTTTACACCTCGGGAGCAGGTGGGATTTGCTTGGGGCCTACTGGCTCAGAGGTAAGGAAACTACCACGCACCACAAGAACCTGTAATAACATGGCACAATCTACTCAGTGCTCAGTTGTTTTTCTAGTTGCCAGTGGCAAAGGTGTTTGTTGTAATTCTAAGAGGACGTTTTACACTTCAGAGATTTTATCTGTCAGATCTCTGCTATCTTAGTTTGGACCTGGGCAAGGTGGATCAATAGGACAGTAACAACAGGTTTAAGGTCACCAACTTGTGCCTTCACAAGAGAGAGGGCAGGAACAGAGAGGTTCAGCCTAAAGGAAGACCTTCCACAGCGCGTCTACAGGAAGAGAATCAACTTCTTTGACATGTTGAAAGGGCAGTGTTTCAGCAGGTTCAGGTTGTGTCAGATAGCTGGAGTCTGTCAGAGGATTGCTGCTGCTCATACTCTCTACCATCCTCAGCCAGTTTACCTTTTGGAGCGTTCCAGGGCTCTGCTGGAGATACGTGTGAATTCTTGCAGTTGGCATAAGATGGCATATTCACCAAGGTGCTAATTACACCAGCTTTGCCTGGAATTACATCTGTTAAAATAAGTTGGCACTTGAGTTGTGGCTCTGGCCAATTTCCCTCAGATTCAGACTGACATTGACTCTACAAGTGCAGCAGTGTCCCCCAGGAATAGTTGTCAACTGTTGTACTTCATCAAAGTGCAGCTTATTGCACAGAATATGCATGTGGGTATAGGATTACTGGGCAGTTGCCATAGTCCATTCTCAGAAAAGATGCAATTCAGGTATTTGACACACCTAGTGGGATGTCCTTTGAAGTTTTGTAGCAGTGGTAGAGACACAGCTTGTAGGCCGAAAACTAAGTGTTTGATTCTGTTACCAGGACTTGTTGGCCATGGAAGTACATTGTACATGGCCAAATTGATTGATTACCAGCCTACAATTTTCCAATGGCAGGAAGTAAGGGCAGATTGGTTTCCTGGTCATGCCATCCTGCAGAGGATAATGCCAAACATTGCAATGTTTTGTCTTTAAATGTAGACCTATCCAATAGAAGTTAATTGGCCTCAACCTCGGAAATTAGGCAGGAGAAAATACTGATAGTTCCAGGTGCCCTTCTGTAATATCAGAAAAATAAAAATAAAATTGCTTTCAAGACAAAATATTGAGATTCACGCCAGTTTCTTGTCTCTTTGAACAAAAAAATGAAGTTTTTTTAAAAATCTACCTATTGGTATGAGGATCTGAATTTATTTCAAATCTACTTGTACTCTTCCTCTTGTAATCTACTTCTGATTTTCAGGATCCATTGCAATATGCAGGGACTTGCTAACTTGCCTTGCTGTATAATTTGATAGATTATTGTTGAGGAATCTCAAAGTAAACTCATGACAGACATTGAAGAACTAAACAAAATGGCATTTCTAGTTCTGAATAAAGAGTACACATGAGTGTCTGAAGAAATGATAAACCAGCTCCTTAGCCTCATACCTCTTTCCAATCTTCTACTTCTTGGTTTTTCCCATATTTCATAGGGTCACTACAATTGATCATCTTCATGTCAATCACCATATTTTGGCAGAGTTTCTCTAGCTGGATGCTCCTCTTGTTGTTAACTTTTCTTGTCTAATGTTGGACACCAGAGCATGGCTTATGACCTGCGACAGGCTTCTTGGAAGGCAGTTGAAAAGCTTGGCCAAGTTATGACTCTCGCTTCCTTGGATCCTGACCGAGAGATAATGACACAATCTATTGCACCACAAAATCTCTTTGTAGGTCTGTCTGCAGTAAAACTGCCAAATAAAATTCTTTCCCCTCATTTCTGCCCCATCTGTTGCAAATAATGTAACTTTTTCCCTCTCTCTACCCAGAATGCAATCCCCAGTATACACATGGGGCTTTGGGGAGTGTGTTTATTGACAATAGCCCTGGCCAATCAGAAAGTGATTCTCTAAAATTCGGAGGTGGTGGGTGGGACCTCCTGACTCCTAATCTCTCAGTAGGATTGTGCTGACATATTGCTGCCTCACTCTCGATCTTCCACTTTGCTGTCTTTGCCATCTTCCACCTGTTCTCTGGTAATTCTGTCTCCTGCTCAGCACGATACTCAACAGCTCCCTGTCAGTGTGCTAATGACCATCTTCTCCCATCTTCTCAATCCTCCTTAACCTCTTAGTTCCTGTTGGTTTGCTCAATCCATCTGGTTCCAACTCTCACGTGCTCAGCTGCAAGATGGGTGCACAAAGGTAAGACTGGGTCCGTTTCATCCTTTCTAGGATGGCAAGCAGTGTCTGCAAGCTCTTGTTTAAAGCTTACATGTACCAGCGTCATTCTGGCTTTTAATGTTCCTGATGAAGGGCTTTTGCCTGAAATGTTGATGTTTTTCCTGCGGCTCGGATGCTGCCTGACCTGCTGTGCTTCTCCAGCACCACTCTAATCTTGACATTGAGGTGTTGAGTCTATCCATGTAAATAGAGTTCATTGCAATGCTCTGCGACATTGAAATGCTTTCTGGTTTTGGAAGGCTTGTCAATGCATTTCACATTCTCTGCTGCTGCTCAATGATTATCCTCATTGTTGATGGTTCCTGAAGAATACCATCTGTATCTAGTTAAGCAGAGCTGGGAGAAGCCTGTGCCTCTTCGCTGCTGTCCCAATGCTACCATCTGCCCTGCTAACTTGTGAAATGTAAGTCATCAGGTGAAAACCTGACTAAGTGGTCTCACAGAAGTGTGAGCATGTGAATTGCAGCACGAGCTACATGAATTATGTGACCATTCAGCTCACATGAGCTCCTCTAAGGAGTCATTATTCACAACCTTCACCATCATCTGCTGCTTATGTAAAGTCCTCCCAGGAGATGAAAGACATGAATGGGTATGAGTAAGATAAAAATAATTACAAACTCTCATGATCTTACTTCTCTTTCTGTCTAAATCAAGTCAGTATGACTGAGCGTCATGTGGCTGACTGATATTTAATTGTGTAATCAGATAGCTGGGAGGTCCCATTTCTGATCTTCAGTGGTGAGTGGTGAGATGGCATACTCTCCTGTTTACCACCTCAACAATCCCCTTTGACAATCAGTGTGCTCGCCTTCTACTGCAGAGTTTTGTTTCTATGACTAGGAAATAGGACATGTGCTTTTGGCTTCCCACACCCACAGCAATACATCCAAGGAGGTATCATTAAAATAGGTAAACTTTTGCAAGTCTCATTTCTTAATGTCCTGTCTCCTTTTCCTGAATTCTCAGCACCACCAAACTATGGGTAGAATCTCAAAACACTGGAGTTGAGATTATGTTATGCAGTTCCTCATCAGGCCTGCTGCAACTAATTGAACAGGAAATCTCAGAATGGATTGCTAACAAGGTGGCTGTGTTAAAAAGTCACTGATAGATGTACTGATTGGTTCCACAAGAAATCACACCCTGCCAATCCCAGCAGATTTCACAGCTCAGATCAGGACCTTTGTTTTTGGATGAAAGCTCACCAGTAACAAAAAGATGGAATTAACTTTTTAAGGACACTGACTCTGCCTGTGTTTTAGGTCTTGGGCAAGGAACATGTCTCAGGGTCCTCTTGTGGTCCAGTGGTAGACCAGGAGGCCGAGTTCAAGCGCAATCTGAGCATCTCTGAACAGATTGATTAGAAACATAGTTTAAATGAAATAAAAGCAAATATCCAATGGTGTCTCCTAGGAATTACATCTTACTTTGAGATTCCATTGCCACAATTATGGTAACAAAAAGGCATAAATTTAAAATAATTGTAATCAGAATTATTAGGAAGGTCAGAAAATTAAATGAGCATGATGATGAGAATAAGGAATTCTGTGCTTAGAGTGTGCCCCTGAGTTTGTGGATGGATCTAAATAAAAGGACAAGGTTCAGCATAACAGACCAAGATTACTCAATTGCATGAGTGTTTTTGTGGTTGATCAAGAAACAAGAAAAGGGACAGCTAACTGACTGTGGCCTCCTCCCTCACCACCAGGACTCCTTTTTCTGCCTGGGTCATAGATCTGAAGATCTGTAGGTCTGAATTTTCATCTTGGAGGTAGGAATTGGGAGTTGGAACTAACTTCATCATTGCAACCAGCCTTCCATCATCAGGAGTATTTCCCTGCAACCATAGGCTAAAACGATGTGGAAAAATGCTAGTCTCTAAAAATGGGATGATACTAATTGTGACCAGGTGGCAAGATCTGCCCCACGTTCCAATGGATATTGATTGAGTTCTCTCCATGGAACTGGCAGTCAAGGCTGAGCTGTATTATTATGTCCCTTTAGTGCTTTATAACTTCAACAGCATATCAAGGGAGGTATTATTGAAATAGGATTACAGCCCTGGCAAGTCTTATTGATCAATTTAAACACCTTTTAATCCACTCACCGACCTAAATTTCAACCCTATCTTGTTCACTGCCTCAGGCTTCTCACCCTCTGTACCCATTATCTATTATAACTGTTGAAAGCCATTGAATACCCACAAAACTGCCTGGCTAAACAAATTGAGTCTTCAAACCAGCTTTTTAAATAGAGTCAAACATTTACAAAATTAGAACACATTGGATTGGAGCCGAGAGCCCCTAAAATTACTCAAGTCAACAAACTGTCTTTAGAATTGCTATCTCAACAGCGAGAGTCATAGAGTTTTACAGCAGAAAAGAGGCCATTTGGCCATTTGTATCCTCGCTGGTCATCAATCATCTATTCACTATAATTGCATTTCTGAAACTTAGCCCATAGCCTTATATGCAATAACATTTGAAGTGTTCGTCCAAATATTTCATAAATGTTGTGAGGGTTCCTGTCCTCCCACCCTTTCAAGCAGAATTCCAGATACCCACACCTTCTTGGTGAAAACATTTTTCTTCAAATTCCCTTTAAATCTCTTGCCCCTTAACTTAAATCAAAGTCCCCTTTTATTGACCCCTCTACCGAGGGGAAATATCCTTCCTATCTACCTTCTGTATGCCTCTCATAATTTTTCACACCTTGATTAGCTCCCTCTCAACTTTTTCTGCTCTTAAGAAAACAACCCTAGCCTATCTAAATAAAAACTGAAAGAACTGCAGATGCTGTAAGGGTTTGAGGAAAAGTCACTCGACTGGAAACATTCGTTCTGATTTCTGTCTGTAGATGCTACCAGACCTGCTCAGCTTTTCCAACAATTTTGCTTTTTGTCCCAGCCTATGTAATCTCTCTTCATAGTTGAAATGCTTCAGCACAGGCAACATCCTGGTGATCTCTTCTGCATACTTTTGAGTGCAATCACATCCTTTCTATAATGTTCTGGCCAGAGCTGTGCACACCACTCCAGGTGTACATCAAACATTATATACAACTCCATTATAACCTCCTTGCTCTTGTAATCAATGCCTTCAGTAATAAAAGCAAGAACACTTGTATCCTTCTTAACCGTCTTATCTACCTGTCCTGCTGCCTTCAAGGATCTATTGCTATGCACTCCAAAGTACCTCTGATTCTCTATTTCCTAGGGTTCCACAATTCAATATGTATTCTTTGCTTTGTTAATCCTCTCAAAATGCATCACTTCACATTTTTCAGGATTAAATTCCATTTGCCACTCTTCTGCCCATTTTTATTAGAATCATAGAATCACATTCTTAGACTGTGGGAGGAAATCAGAGCACTCAGAGGAAACTCATGCAAACACAGTGAGAATGTGTAAACTCTACACAGACAGCCATCCAAGGCAGGTGCCCCAAGTCCCTTGTGCTGTGAGGCAGCAATGCTAACTGCTAAACCATGGCGCCACCCTGTATCATCCTGTAGTCTCAGGGTTTTCCTCCTTGCTATTTATCACATCACAAATTCTCATGTTATCTGTGAACTTATTGATGATCGATCATACTTTCATGACTAGATCATTACTGTACACTCCAAAAAGCAACAGACCCAGCACTGAACCATACGTATGCCATTGGACTTCGACTTCCAGTCACAAAAATAACCTTTGGCCATCACACTTTGATTCCGGTCACTAATTCAGTTTTGAAACCAATTTGGTAAATTGCCTGAATTCCATGAGCTCTTAGCTTCTTGATCAGACTTCCATGTGAGATCTTGTTAAAAGTCCACGTATCATTTGTGCTAACTTCATCTATATATCTGGTCGTCTCCTCAAAAAGAAATCAGATGTAGATTAGATTCCATACAATGTGGGAACAGGCCCTTCGGCCCAACAAGTCTACACCAACCCTCCGAAGAGTAATCCACTCAGGCCCATTTTTCTCTAACTAATGCACCTAACACGATGAGCAATTTAGCATGGCCAACTCACCTGCCCTGCACATCTTTGGACCGTGGGAGGAAACCAGAGCAACCGGAGGAAACCCACATGGACACGGGGAGAATGTGCAAACTCCACACAAACAGTCTACCGAGACTGGAATAGAACCTGGGACCCTAGTGCTGTGAGACAGCAGTGCTAACCACTGAGCCACCATGCTGCCCGACATTAGACACGATCACCCCATGTCAAAGCCATGCTGACTATCTTTGATTTAATCTTTGTCCTGGCACATGAGGACCAATTTTGTACCTCCGAGGCTTTTCCAATTGGTTCCCTGCCACTGATTTTAGATGCACTAACTGTAGGTCCCTGCTTTATCCTTACTGTCCTTGATAGTACCACATTAACTTTCCTCTAGTCCTCCAGCACCTTTCCCATAGAGGTAGAGCATTGAAAATGGATGACAGAGCCCCTGTAATCTGCTTCCCACAGCAGCTTGGAATGTATCTTATCTGGGCCTGGGGATTTATCCACTTTGAAGCTGGCTAAAACTTCCTTCCTCTCAATGCTAACTTGTTCAAGTTATCACAATCCCCCTCCCTGATTTCTGTACCTACTTTTATCCTTCTCTATTGTGAATACATATGTAAAATATTCATTTGGAATCTTGTCTACATCTCGCAGTTCTGCACATAAATTGCCATTTTAATCCCTAACCATCACTCTTTCTCTGGTTATTCAATTGTCCTTTAAGTATTATACTCTTAATATATATAAGTACACTATTATACTATAAAATACCTTTTGGATTTATCTTTATTTTACCCGTCGGGATTTTCATGCCTCCTCTTTACTCTCCTTAGGATGGCACGGTGGCTCAGTAATTAGCACTGCTGCCTCATAGCACCAGGGACCCAGGTTCAGCTCCAGCCTCAGGTAATTGTCTGTGTGGAGTCTGCACATTCTCCTCATGTCTGCTTGGATTTCCTCCTTGGGTTCTCCAGTTTCCTCCCACAGCCCAAAAATGTGCAGCCGAGGTGAATTAGCCATGCTAAATTGCCCATAGTGTCCAGGGATGTGCAGACTAGGGGGTTTAGCCATGGGAAATGCAGGGATAGGTTGGGTGTGCAGGAGATGCTTGTCCGAGGATTGGTGTGAACTTGATGGGCTGAATCAAGCCCACACCGTAAGGATTCTAACTTTATTTTTAGTAAATTAAATGCTTCCACATCGTAATCATTTTTGCCTACCCTTTCAAAGGTGTGAAATGTATTTAGTTTTCTTATCAATTAGATAAACACTTCTAACTCATCAGAAGACTCTTCTATCCTTCGAATGTCAATCTTTTGCTTGTCAGCTGGTATTTTATTGACCTTTTAAACCCTTCAACCCTTCTCATCTCTAATTCATGATTCGTACAACTGACATAAAGCCTGATAATAGCTAAAATCTGGTAATTGCCCTAAAAATTTAACATCTTACCAGAGACAGGGTGCAATGAGCTCTCAAACCATTGAAAACATCCTCATAAGGAGTGCTGCCCCCTTCTCTTATGAACAATTCAGAGTATAGGAAAGGGAATGAGACCTCCAAGCCCATTTGCTCAGCAGCCAGGTTTATACTGGTCCCACCTCTATTTGGTCCAATTAAAAACATGGCTTCTGGTGGTCTTATGTGCTAATTTGTCCTTCAGAAAGAGGAATGAGATTATATCTAATTAATGAAAAGCAATGTTTCTGAGCTGCTTGTAGTATGATTGCAGAGTTGGTAATTGTACCCGTTTTGAGCAGAATCAAGAGGCACTTATGGGCTTGAGTGCTTTGTTACAAAACAGAGGGCAGAGGATTGAAATTCTTTGCATTTGCTACCAGTTCTGTACCTGATGTGTGGGCTGCAGCAACTGATTACCATTTAGGGTGTAGGTTTGCTCGCTGAGCTGTAGGGTTGATATCCAGATGTTTCATTACCTGGCTAGGTAACATCATCAGTGGCGACCTCCAAGTGAAGCGAATCTGTTGTCTCCTGCTTTCTGTTCATATGTTTGTCCTGGATGGGGTTCCTGGGATTTGTGGTGATGTCATTTCCTGTTTGTTTTCTGAGGGGTTGATAGATGGCATCTAGATCTATGTGTTTGTTTATGGCATTGTGGTTGGAGTGCTAGGCCTCCAGGAATTCTCTGGTATGTCTTTGCTTAGCCTGTCCCAGGATAGATGTGTTGTCCCAGTCGAAATAGTGGTTTTTTTCATCCGTGTGTAGGGCTACGAGGGAGAGAGGGTCGTGTCTTTTTGTGGCTAGCTGATGATCGTGTATCCTGGCGGCTAACTTTCTTCCTTTTTTTCCTAAGTAGTGTTTGTGCTGAAAATGTGTTGCTGGAAAAGCACAGCAGGTCAGGCAGCATCCAGGGAACAGGAGAATCGACGTTTCGGGCATAAGCCCTTCTTCAGGAATGAGGAAAGTTTGTCCAGCAGGCTAAGATAAAAGGTAGGGAGGAGGGACTTGGGGGAGGGGCGTCGGAAATGTGATAGGTGGAAAGAGGTCAAGGTGAGGGTGATAGGTCAGACTGGGGTGGGGGCGGAGAGGTCAGGAAGAAGATTGCAGGTTAGGAAGGCGGTGCTGAATTCGATGGATTTGACTGAGACAAGGTGGGGGGAGGGGAAATGAGGAAACTGGTGAAATCCGAGTTCATCCCTTGTGGTTGGAGGGTTCCTAGGCGGAAGATGAGGCGCTCTTCCTCCAACCGTTGTGTTGTTGTGGTCTGACCTATCAGAACACTATTCCAATGAGCCACCACACACTGCAGCACAGACGAACTTCGGAAGACAGAGGAGAATCATCTATACAATGTATTCAAGAAGAACGGATACTCAAAAAATACAGTCCGCAGATTCCTCAAGAACAAACCACGATAAGCAGACCAAACAGCCAGAAACCCTAACCACCTTACCATACATCAAAGAAGTTTCAGAAATGACAGCCAGACTACTAAGACCCCTCAGAATCCTAGTAGGACACAAACCCACCAACACTCTCAAACAAAAACTAACAAACTTAAAAGACCCAGTACATCCCATGGACAAAACCAATGTTGTCTACAAAATTCCATGCAAGGACTGCCACAAACACTACTTAGGACAAACAGGAAGAAAGTTAGCCACCAGGATACATGAACACCAGCTAGCCACAAAAAGACACGACCCTCTCTCCCTCGCAGCCCTACAGACGGATGAAAGAAAACCACCATTTCGACTGGGACAACACGTCTATCCTGGGACAGGCTAAGCAAAGACATGCCAGACAATTCCTAGAGGCCTGGCACTCCAACCACAACGCCATAAACAAACACATAGATCTAGTTACCATCTATCAATCCCTCAGAAAATGAACAGGAAATGACATCACCACAAACCCCAGGAACCCCATCCAGGACAAACATATGAATAGAAAGCAGGAGACAACAGCTTCGCTTCACTTGGAGGTTGCCACTGATGATGTTACCTAGCCAGGTAATGAAACGTCTGGATATCAAACCTACAGCTCAACGAGCAAACCTACACCCTAAACCTCAACCTGAGCTACAAACCTTCACAAACCTTGCACTGATTACCATGTGATTTGTGATGAGGAGAGATTTTGTGAAATGTCCCCTTGTGATTGAAGGAGGAGCATGTGAAACCAGGATGAAATGTTTGTTGAGAGGGGATTGGAGAGGTCGTTGTTCGGGGAAGCGCTGTAGCAAGGTATCATATTATGAAAGAGAAATATGATGACATCATTCTCAGCTTTGCTTTCCAAGTCGCAACATTGAACTTCTTTTGACAGTCCTCATTCATTTTCCAGGTAACTGTTTTCTAATACCTTACTGCATGATTGTATTCTACCTGGATGCCTTTGTGCCACAGCAGGAGAAGAAATGAGGTTCATCAACTCTCAGTTGCTCTATCAGAATCTCCACAATTTCACTGAAATTCAGAGCCCTTAACCATTCCAAATCTGTATCCCAGGTCGACAGCCAAATTGCTGCAAGCCCTTCCTGGAATAAAAACGAAACCTCGTTTTAAGAGTTGAATGAGTTCTTTAAGTAGACAAAGGGCCAAATTCCACCAATAAAAATTTGCAACCCGCTGATCAGAGTTGCAACCCTGTGGACAACATAAAACTGCTTCTCAAACAAGACCCGGCCATTGTATTGGCTCTGACTTCTTATCAGTATCTCCAAACAGGCATCTAAAGCAGCCCAATTCAGCACTCCTCTGAAAAGCACGGAAACTAAAAATCACACCCTGTTATTCATAATCAAGGCTGTATGTTTTAGATCTTATCATCATAGCCACAGCTGAAGGATAATCTTTGTCAGTAAAAGCTGGACAATTTTGTACTCACTGTTACATTTAGATGACTCTAAACATACGATTTTAAAAGACAAGACCAATTTATATGCAGCTCTTGTAGCCGGTCGTCAGAAAGCTCATCATTCTCACAGTGAACCTTTAACTATAGCTCAACTGGTCTCCAGGGTGAAATGCATTGACCCACAATATGACACCATCTAGTTTTATTTCAGCATGATCTTACTGTCTTTATTTTTATGGGTCACCGAACCGATAAAACTACAAAATGATTTCTACTTTCTGCTAATTACATGTGCCCTACCTACTTTATGAATTCACTTTCAATCAGGACTGAATTGCTACAGCCTTAATGTGCTACAGTTCATGATAGATGACCTTATTATAACTTGCACAGTCTGCAGATTTTCATTATGGCGTTCGACTGGAATCAGAAACTTTGCTGAGTAAAGTGTAAATTGAATATTCTCCAGAAGACAAGAATACTGAGATACGTTGGCACCACAATTTGTCAGTGGATGGGCATGTGGTATCAATAGCTGGATCTGCCCAATCATCATGTCAAGTGTTTTCTACCTGAACATGAAACATATCACCCACCTTTTCATGGGAGAGGAAGGGGAGGCTGTGTGACTCCTGACCATGACCATTTTTTTCTTTAGCCCCCTGCAAGGGGCAAATCTTCAAACATCAAAAAAGTAACATTTATTTAATTCTAGCATCTATATACTTCACCTGGCGTAAACCCCACTGTTATTTACAGAGACTGTGACACTTCAGCTCAGTCAGTGTACCAGTCACCATAAAAATGCTGAGTTGCAACTGGATCATGAGCAGGAACTCTGAGCCAAGCTATTTCCTAGCTTTGGGAAATGCCAGCCCCCCCTGCCTGTCCTTTATCTTGTAAGAGACAGGCTGTTGTTTCATGCCTTACAAGTCAATGAGGAAAGTCTCGAAATGGCAGAGAGCCCAAAGAAAGCCATCAGAGTTACAGCACCGTTTATAATCCCATTTGGATTCCCTGGGTATTTTTTGCAAATGGTGAACAGCTTGGTTAAAGGATTGCTTCAAGCACATAGCTGTTGTGTGGAACTGGATTGATTGTTTAATGTTCAATTTAGTCCTGATTTGCATCCACCAAAACAAATCTGGTGATGTCAGTAATTACATGTCACTGGCCCAGATTATTTAGAGTTCAGGGCTGATCTACTCAGCTACTTTTCCTTTTAGCTAACTTAATGTCTTTGCTGTGTGTTTATGGTGCTGAAATGGCTGTCTATTCCAATACATTTTACAATTAAAATGAATGAACTTTTAGATATGAGGAAAGACTAAAGAAGTTCTGTTTGTTCTCGGGCAAGAGTAGACTTTTAACTTTTCTAATTGAGGCTTTCAGTTTTATAAAGGAGACTGGAAAAGTTGATTCAGACAAACCGTTTATCATAAAAAGCTCAGCAGACAAGTTAGTCATTAAATTTATAATGACTGTTGTTGCTATCCATTCCTCTGAAGCTGTGTGTTTCAATTCCGTTTGAGCTCATCGCTAATGTAGGGCTCACCATGGAAGAAATTCAGGAAAAACATTTTTGTTTACTAAAACTGTTACACCATTGAAGGATAAGAATTTTGGAGATATCCTGAGAGTCAGTACGTGAGCTTACAGGCTAACACAAAGAAATGAGACCAATAGTTTTTTCCTTTGTTTCTGAAAATCTCTTCTGTAATGTAAAACTGTGCATATTTAGAAGCTTTAAGAATAAAAAACAAAATATTGCAGAAGTAATCTGCAGATTGTATTGGTGATTCATATTGACAATATTCAAAGGATTGAAAATAAATTTCTTGAAATAGGTTTGAAGAAAAGAAAACTAATATTGCCCTCCGCTCACAGGCCTCTGCTTAGTTTGTCATACACAGTTGAAAATTAGCTGAAAATGTGTTGCTGGAAAAGCGCAGCAGGTCAGGCAGCATCCAGGGAACAGGAGAATCGACGTTTCGGGCATAAGCCCTTCTTCAGGAATGAGGAAAGTTTGTCCAGCAGGCTAAGATAAAAGGTAGGGAGGAGGGACTTGGGGGAGGGGCGTCGGAAATGTGATAGGTGGAAAGAGGTCAAGGTGAGGGTGATAGGTCAGACTGGGGTGGGGGCGGAGAGGTCAGGAAGAAGATTGCAGGTTAGGAAGGCGGTGCTGAATTCGATGAATTTGACTGAGACAAGGTGGGGGGAGGGGAAATGAGGAAACTGGTGAAATCCGAGTTCATCCCTTGTGGTTGGAGGGTTCCTAGGCGGAAGATGAGGCGCTCTTCCTCCAATGGTCGTTTTGTTGTGGTCTGGCGATGGAGGAGTCC
The DNA here is from genome assembly GCF_037043375.1 of Chiloscyllium plagiosum. NCBI lineage: Eukaryota > Metazoa > Chordata > Chondrichthyes > Orectolobiformes > Hemiscylliidae > Chiloscyllium > Chiloscyllium plagiosum. Next base: position 76,908,535 of record NW_028270143.1, read on the forward strand.
AAAGACCTGCATATCCTTGGTGGAGTGGGAGGGGGAGTTGAAATATTGAGCCACAGGGTGGTTGGATTGGTTGGTCCGGGTGTCCCAGAGGTGTTCTCTGAAACGCTCCGCAAGTAGCCGGTCTGTCTCCCCAATATAGAGGAGGCCACATTGGGTGCAGAGGATGCAATAGATGATGTGTGAGGAGGTGCAGGTGAATCTGTGGCGGATATGGAAGTTTCCTTTGGGGCCTTGGAGGGAGGTGAAGGGGAAGGTGTGGGCGCAAGTCTTGCACCTCCTGCGGTTGCGGGGGAAGGTGCCGGGAGTGGAGGTTGAGTTGGTGGGGGGTGTGGATCTGACGAGGGAGTCACGGAGGGAGTGGTCTTTACGGAATGCTGATAGGGGAGGGGAGGGAAATATATCCTTGGTGGTGGGGTCCGTTTGGAGGACATATTTCCCTTGGTGGTGGGGTCCGTTTGGAGGATATATTTCCCTTGGTGGTGGGGTCCGTTTGGAGGATATATTTCCCTTCCCTCCCCTATCAGCATTCCGTAAAGACCACTCCCTCCGTGACTCCCTCATCAGATCCACACCCCCCACCAACCCAACCTCCACTCCCGGCACCTTCCCCTGCAACCGCAGGAGGTGCAAGACTTGCGCCCACACCTTCCCCCTCACCTCCCTCCAAGGCCCCAAAGGAAACTTCCATATCCGCCACAGATTCACCTGCACCTGCTCACACATCATCTATTGCATCCTCTGCACCCGATGTGGCCTCCTCTATATTGGGGAGACAGGCCAGCTACTTGCGGAGCGTTTCAGAGAACACCTCTGGGACACCCGGACCAACCAACCCAACCACCCTGTGGCTCAACATTTCAACTCCCCCTCCCACTCCACCAAGGATATGCAGGTCTTTGGACTCCTCCATCGCCAGACCACAACAACACGACGGTTGGAGGAAGAGCGCCTCATCTTCTGCCTAGGAACCCTCCAACCACAAGGGATGAACTCGGATTTCACCAGTTTCCTCATTTCCCCTCCCCCCACCTTGTCTCAGTCAAATTCATCGAATTCAGCACCGCCTTCCTAACCTGCAATCTTCTTCCTGACCTCTCCGCCCCCACCCCAGTCTGACCTATCACCCTCACCTTGACCTCTTTCCACCTATCACATTTCCGACGCCCCTCCCCCAAGTCCCTCCTCCCTACCTTTTATCTTAGCCTGCTGGACAAACTTTCCTCATTCCTGAAGAAGGGCTTATGCCCGAAACGTCGATTCTCCTGTTCCCTGGATGCTGCCTGACCTGCTGCGCTTTTCCAGCAACACATTTTCAGCTCTGATCTCCAGCATCTGCAGACCTCACTTTCTCCTCACAGTTGAAAATTAGCCTGGTAGAGAAGCAGTCTTTGATAATGTCTGAAATAATCAATGGGGTAGTTTCAAAGGGGTAGCCAAGTGTTTTGCAGAATTGATTTCAGTTTACTAAAACAGGTACAAGCATGCATTTAGCAATACCAATAGATAAATGCTCATTGGACAGGTCGACATGTCATTAATTGTAAGGTGCAGGCAGCAATGGCTCAAACTCTCTATGCTGCAACAATCCTGTGATTCTGTGAACAAGGTGCCAATGACTTTAACACATTTGAATAATGCCTCAATTAAAGTAGTGGATAGAGGAATGACTGACAATATCACCTAGTCGTTTCTACCGTAGAGTCACCTCTGAGAAATCATTTCTTCATCTGTTTACAAGCTCATCATGAAACAAATGGAAACACATCATTAGTCAACTTGCTTGAGGCACCATCATGGTGAAAGTAATACACTGTTCTCCCTTACCTGCTTTTCTAATCAAGGTTTGTCACACATTTTGCCCAAAAGATAGTACTTTGTTAATAAAACATGCCCTGTACACAAAAAAAATCAGCCATGCTTTTGATCCGTTACCTAAAAAAATTCCAAACCACTTAAAAGTACAAAATAAAAACCGAAAGAACTGCAGATGCTGGAAATCAAAAACAAAAACAAGAAATTGCTGGAAGAGAATGATACGGGAACGAGGGTAGGTCCGATCAAGAACAGTAGTGGGAGACTGTGTATTGAGTTGGAAGAGATAGGAGAGGTCTTGAATGAGTACTTTTCTTCAGTATTTACAAACGAGAGGGACTGTATTGTTGAAGAGGAGAGTGTGAAACGGACTGGTAAGCTAGAAGAGATACTTGTTAGGAAGGAAGATGTGTTGGACATTTTGAACAACTTGAGGATAGACAAGTCCCCCGGGCCTGATGGGATATATCCTAGGATCATGTGGGAAGCAAGAGAGGAAATTGCAGAGCCGTTGGCAATGATCTTTTCGTCTTCACTGTCAACGGGGGTGGTACCAAGGGACTGGAGAGTGGCGAATGTTGTGCCCCTGTTCAAAAAAGGGAATAGGGATAACCCCGGGAATTACAGGCCAGTTAGTCTTATTTCGGTGGTAGGCAAAGTAATGGAAAGGGTACTGAGGGATAGGATTTATGAGTATCTGGAAAGCCACTGCTTGATTAGGGACAGCCAGCACGGATTTGTGAAGGGTAGGTCTTGCCTTACAAGTCTTATTGAATTATTTGAGGAGGTGACCAAGCATGTGGATAAGGGTCAAGCAGTAGATGTAGTGTACATGGTTTTTGTAAGGCATTTGATAAGGTTCCCCATGGTAGGCTTATGAGGAAAATCAGGAGGCATGGGATAGAGGGAAATTTGGCCAGTTGGATAGAAAACTGGCTCACCGGTCGAAGTCAGAGAGTGGTGGTAGATGGTAAATATTCAGCCTGGAGCCCAGTTACAAGTGGAGTTCCGCAGGGATCAGTTCTGGGTCCTCTGCTGTTTGTAATTTTTATTAATGACTTGGAAGAGGGAGTCGAAGGGAGGGTCAGTAAATTTGCAGATGATACGAAGATTGGTGGAGTTGTGGATAGTGAGGAGGGTTGTTGTTGGCTGCAAAGTGACTTCGATATGATGCAGAACTGGGCTGAAGAGTGGCAGATGGAGTTCAACCCTGTGAAGTGTGAGGTTGTCCACTTTGGAAGGACAAATAAGAATGTGGAATACAGGGTTAACGGTCGGGTTCTTAGTAAGGTGAAGGAGCAGAGGGATCTTGGGGTCTATGTTCATAGATCTTTGAAAGTTGCCACTCAGGTGGATAGAGCTTGTAAGAAGGCCAATGGTGTATTAGCGTTCATTAGCAGAGGGATTGAATTCAAGAGTCGTGAAGTGATGTTGCAGCTGTACAGGACCTTGGTTAGGCCATATTTGGAGTACTGTGTGCAGTTCTGGTCGCCTCACTTTAGGAACGATGTGGAAGCTTTGGAGAGGGTGCAGAGAAGATTTACCAGGATGTTGCCTGGAATGGAGAATAGGTCATACGAGGATAGGTTGAGAGTGCTAGGCATTTTCTCGTTGGAACGGCGAAGGATGAGGGGTGACTTGATAGAGGTTTATAAGATGATCAGAGGAATAGATAGAGTAGACAGTCAGAAACTTTTTCCCCGGGTACAACAGAGTGTTACAAGGGGACAAAAATTTAAGGTGAAGGGTGGAAGGTATAGGAGGGGATGTCAGAGGTAGGTTCTTTACCCAGAGAGTGATGGGGGCATGGAATGCGCTGCCTGTGGGAGTGGCAGAGTCAGAATCATTGGCGACCTTTAAACGGCAATTGGATAGGTACATGGATGGGTGCTTAAGCTAGGACAAATGTTCGGCACAACATCGTGGGCCGAAGGGCCTGTTCTGTGCTGTGCTGTTCTATGTTCTATGTCAGCTGTGGATGGCAATCTGAGGGGTCACTGCACCCAAAATATTAACTCTGATTTCTCTCCACAGATGCTGCCAGACACGCTGAGCTTTTCCAGCACTTTCTGTTTTTGTTGCACTTGAAGATGCAGTCAGTCCACAATGTTCAAATCACTTCTTATGAGAGTTGGGTACAGATAAAATCAATTACTTAAAATCTGAATTGTACATAGATAACTTGATTGGTTATCTGTCAATTTCTGCACCTTGTTCTGATACATATGTTAAATCCTTGCTGATTGATCACCCATGGGTTTAGTTTGCTTCTGTGTCCTGACAGGAGTTTATGGAAGATGAATAGTAACAAAGCTACTGGGAGTCATCAAAAGGTATTAGCTCAGCAGGGATTGCACATTTATTGATGCTGTGGTCCATTCTAACAGTGAAAAATGTTTGTAAGTACTTCAAGAGAATTGCCCAGATCAAGGAATAAGCAGTGTTTAGGTATTTTTCAGAAGCATGAGTAAAGACTGCTTCATCGTGGAAAATGTTATGCAAAGGAATAGTCTTACTTTTGGCAGAAAGGAGGGGCTGCTATTTTTTTGACTGCATATTTCAAATCCACCAGAGAATAGCTAGATTAAAAATAAAACAGTAGTATCCGAGAACAATTAAGGGGCAGTAATTGATCAAGGAGGTTCTGAGTTCAGCATAAACCACAAGTGTTGCATTACTGTCTTTTGAAGCATGAGATTAGCTAAATGGTCCATCCATACACAAGTCAAAGCATGGAAGTAACCCATCTGATATAAGTTATTCATCATATCTGTTGCACAAATTTAAACAGAACTATTGTAATTATATGTGTATGCAATGGAGGTTAAAGCTTACTCCTGCACGTGGCTACTTTTCATGAAGTACAGCTGTCCATGAGTGCACTGACTGACCTTGATTCATACATGAATTAATGCTGTGATATTAGACATTATTATTTCAGGTTTAATAAGCAGCAGTCTGAAACTGCTATCTCATACATTCTGTGTGGTCTCAATTTATTCATTTATATTACAGCTATCCCAGAACACCTTTGTTGTGAATATGAACAGATTATTGTTTCTAAGTTGGTTTACAACAAACCCAATGGGAAAAACAAATCAAGGCATTGAAACTGGTGAACAAGAGGACAACAAAAATAATCTTTGTTTTAATAGGACACAACCAATGCACTGGAGATAACCATTGTGCATAGGAAGCAATGCAACGTTGCAAAGGTGATGAAAATCAGTTGACTTCCCAGAAGGGAAATACAGTAAAACTAGCAAATTACATATACTGGTCTGGCTCATCTTCTATATTTTAAGATGAAGATCCAGTATGACCATACTGTTAATTTTCAAGTATCATTGTTTCCTCACTGGTTTTTCTCTCTGTTACATTAGCAGTCTGCAGGAAATTGATCAGGGTATTGGGGTGGTCCTTAGCAATCAATGGTTTGGCAGCTCTGCTTCTAACAGACAGCATTTCCAAGCGTGATACAATTAGATGTAAAACAATTTAAGTCATGGGTGTAAAATAGACTTTGGGTTGATCTACGTAAGCCTGAAGCTTGTTTCAACATGTCACCCATAGGATACAGGGGTCACCATCCAATATGCGATACGCTGTATATCTAATTGTTTTAAAAAATTCTCAAGGTCAGGTTCGTAGGAGAGTAGTCTGACACAGAACAAACGACCAAGAGGCGAGTCTGCTAGAATATGAGCATTTTATTCCCCGCAGCGTCGCCAAAACCAGGTCTCATCTTACAACGGGTCTGGCTTATACTCACTCTACATGTTACCGGAACTGGGAGCCGTCAGTTCTCGTAGAGCGGTTGCCAACAACCCACGCTCGGCGGTTAAACGTAACCCCGGAGCAGACTCCCGGGTCTGGCTTATACTCACTCTACATGTTACCGGAACTGGGAGCCGTCAGTTCTCGTAGAGCGGTTGCCAACAACCCACGCTCGGCGGTTAAACGTAACCCCGGAGCAGACTCACCGAACTGGAGACTTTTCCAGCTGATATACTCTTTTCCAGATATAAACATTCATGTGAACAGCAGAGCAAGGCTAAAAAACACATTCCATTCTGGTTACATACAGATAAGAAGATTCACACGGGACTAAGCAACACCTCCATTCCGGTTAGATTCACACATGTATTGGGACATAATTTTTAACCGTTTCACCACATTCCACTGCTTGGAATTTTACACCACATTCCACTGCTTGGCCCAATACATGTGTTACATTATGATTCACACATGTATTGGGACATAATTTTACACCACACTAATGCAGAATGAACATATGCTTGTCACACCAAACCCTTCACCATTGCCTTAAAACTAAGCTTTGAGTGAACCAATTGTAAGGTGTAAATGTTTCAGGACCAGCCCTGTTAAATTATGTTAACTCAATTTACTTCTACAAATTCCCAATTTTTTAATTCCAAAGAAGATTAGAAAGCTTTCGTATTTTTTAAGTTAAGTACATACCAAAATAAAGGTGAGAAAGGGCCTCAGTGTGAACTCCACATAGCTTCCCTGCAAAATCATTATAGTTACCACCAGTCACTATTTCCAATCTTCCGATCTTGGTAAGTGATACTAATTGCTAAGTGGCGTCATCAGTGCAATCAACTGACTAAATAAAGACAGATTTGAATGGTTGCACTGTGAAAATGAATGAAAAATTAATATCTGTTCAATCACTACTATAAACAGAATGCAAGTTTTTATTTAACAGAGACAAGGTTAACTTGCCAGAAAGACCCTTCATAGAGCAATTGATTAGTTCTATTTGTGACAGCGGTGATATACAGAGCGTGTGGAAAGACATCCAGGCTATCAGCAACCACAGAACAGCATCAACAGCTTGTGCTGGTGATGCTTTCCTCCTGGATGAGTTGGACAACTTCTATGCATGAAATGACGTGGCAGTGAGGAAGTGCAGCCCTCCTCCCAATGACCAGGTGCTGTGTCTTACCACCGCTGACGTGACGAAAACCCTGTGCAGTCAACCCATGGAAGGCTGCTGGACCAGATAACATCCCTGGCAGAGTGCTCAGAGATTGCTCTGACGTGCTGGCAAATGTTCTCATGGATATCTTTAACATCTCGGTGAGCTGCACCATAGTTCCAATGTGCTTCAAGGCCACTACCATCGTCCCTGTGCCATAGAAATCTTCAGCGTCCTGTCTCAACAACTACCACCCTGTTGTGCTCTCACCCATCACCATGAAGTGTTTCGAGAGACTTTTGATGAGGCATGTTATGACCCTGCTGCCCGCCCACCCCCCCCCCCCCCCCCCGAACACCATGCAGTTCACGTACCATCCCAACCGCTCAACAGATGATGCCATTTCCACCAGCCTCCGTCTAGCCCTCACCCAACTGGAGAAGAAGGATATCTACGTCAGATTACTGTTCATAGATGTCAGTTCTGCATTTAACACTATCATCCCTCAGCACCTGATTGGAAAGCTGAGTATGCTGCTGTGTAACTGGATTCCTGACTGGGAGACCTCAGTCAGTCTGGATTGGCAACAGCATCTCCAACACCATTACACTGAACATGGGGCACCCCAGGGTTGTGTGCTCAATCCACTGCTGTTCACCCTGCTGCCACACCACTGTGCAGTGATGCGCAGGTCAAATCACATCATCAAGTTTCCTGATGATACGACTCTAGTGAGTCTTATCAGCATAAATGACAAGTCAGCATACAGAGAGGACTAATGGACTGGTGCAAAGCTAATAACCTGTCTCTGAATGTGGACAAGACGTTAGAAATGGTTGTTGACTTCAGGGGGGCACGGAGTGACTACTCTCCACTGGACATCGACGGTTCCCCTATGGAGATTATGAAGAGCTCCAAATTCCTTGGCGTGCACCTGGTGGAGAATCTCAGCTGGACCCTCAATGCTAGCTCCAAAGCCAAGAAAGCCCAGCAGTGTCTCTATTTTCTGCACAGACTGAGAAAAGCACTCCTCCCACCCGCTCCCCATCCTCACCACATTCTACAGAGGGGCACTTGAGGGTCCTGAACTGTCTGGTTCAGGAATTGCACCATCTCAGATCGTAAGACCCTACAACAGATAGTGAGGACAGCTAAGAAGATCATCGGGGTCTCTCTCCCCTCCATTACACCACTGGCTGCATTCGCAAGACTGAGAGCATTGTGGAAGATCCCACACATCCTTCACTCAAACTCTTCTCCCTCCTGCCATCTGGCAGAAGATACTGGAGCAAACGGTCTGTCATGGCCAGACTGTGGACAGTTTCTTGTCCCAAGCCATCAGGCTCCATAACACAGTATAATCAGACTCTTTCCCATCTGAAATTCTTATGTATTGCTGCTAGAAAAATGTCTGTTATCCATCATTCTTCTGTTTCACTAACTTGCATGGTTTACACTTGTTATGCACTTTGTATCGTGTACGAGTGTGTAGTTTGTGCTGTCCATGTCGCACCCTCAGTCCTGGAGGAACACTGTCTCGTTTTTACTGTATCAGTTGTATATGATAGAAATGACAAATAAAAGCTACTCTACTGAAGCAACACTTATTCCAAGAATTTGTGCTACTCTAGCATCAGTTCAGTTAATTCAATTGGTTCAACAGAGGCAAATCAACAAAAATAGGAAGTGTTTTAGTACTAATGTATTATGATTTGAATTTGCACCATTCAAGAAAAAGGAAAGTTTTAATTTTTGTCATAATTTTCACAATCTCAAGCCACTTTAAAGTCCTTTACAACCTATAAAGTATCTTTGAAGGCGACTCAATGTTGCAATGTTGGAAACATTGCAGACAATTTATATGTGCCTGGCTCCAACAAATAGCAATGTGATTAAGAATAGAAATTTAAAACAAAATTTTGTGAGTTGACTGAGGGATCAATATTGGCTACGGAATAGTTCTTATGACCTTATTTGAAATTGTACCATGTGATTGTTTTGGACCCCTGCCTGAACGAGCAGACAGGACTCTGTTTAATATATAATTCAAAAGCCAACACTTTCAAAGGTTCAGCACTTCCTGAATATTTTACTGGACTGTCAATCTTGACATTTGTTCTCAAATATCTCGAGCAAACATTGGACTCTCAGCCTTCTAACCCAGAGAGTGCTCCCAAATGAACCACAGATCAGCACCCCGCTGCATAGATTTGAAACATAAAAATTGTTTTGAATTCCTTCAGAGGATGTGTGTATTGTTGGCCAGTTCAACAATTGTTGTCCATCCCTGATTGTCATTCAGAAGATGTTGGTTAACTACCTTCTTGAACAATTGCAGTCAAATTGTGTAGATATACCTTTGGTGGTGTTAAGAAGGGAGTTCTAGGATTTTGAGCCAGTGATAGGACAGTGAACTTGATATAATTTTAAGTCCATGTGGTGTGTAGCTTGGAGGGGAAGCTGCCAGTGAAGCTGTTTCCAAACATGTGATGTCCTTGACTTTGAGGTGTTACATGTTTTAGGTTTGGGAGCTACTGCTGAAAGAGGCAATGACTGATGGAGAGAGGCAACATTTAATGTGGTGAATCGGGTAATGATCAAGTGTGCTGTTTTTTCTTGGAGACTGTCAGCTTCCTTGAGAGCTTTGGATCTGCGATCATGCAGGCAAGGGCAGAGTATTGCTTGCACGCGTCTGACGTGCTGTGTAGATAGTGAACAAGATTTGGAGAATTTGAAGGTGAGTTGCTCCCTGTGAAACCTGCAGCCTCTAATGTGATGAAAAGATCTAAAAAATGAAAGACTTAACAGCAACCTAAGTTTGTCCAATCTATCATTTTATTGCATGACACTGTGATCTTTTGCTATAAACTCTGTGTCTTATTATCTTGCCTCACTAGTTACCTGATAAAGGAGCAGCACTGTGAAAGCTAGTACTTCCAAATAAATCTGTTGGACTATAACCTGATGTTGTGTGATTTTTAACTTTGTCCACCCCAGTCCAACACCGGCACATTCACATCATATATCTTGTCAAGGTGTAAAAGATCCAGTTACATCTACTCTCTGCTTCCTGTTAGCTAGTCAATTTTATATCAATGACAATGTGCTAGCCTCTACACTGTTATTATCCACAGCAACCTTAATATGGCATCTTATCAGAAAACTAAGCACAGTACATCCACCAGTTCTCCTTTATTCATAGCACAAGTTAACTCTTCAAAGAACTCCAACAGATTGGACAGACATAACTTTTCATTCACAAAACTATTTGACTCTGCTTGATAACTTTAACTTACCTAAGTGCCCTCCTCGAACTCCTTTAATAAGAGCCTCAACATTTTTGTAAACATACCAAAAGCAAGCATTGCAAATGAAAATGAAAACTTAAGAAACTTTTGCTGAACATACAAAATTGCAGGTACAAGAAAATCCGATAACATTTGAAATATACTTTGCTATTGAATAGCATCTTGCTGTATACATATTATACAGTTATCCTGTTGCCCAGGAATTTAAAAACAGGGCTGAAAGTACTAATGGTTCAGATTGTTTTAGTTCTTCCTTTCATCTCTGTGGAGAGTGTCATTGCAACAACAGTTGAGAATAATTATAGCCTTATAGTGTAAAATAGTCATAACCTTTTGGTTATAAAATCCAGACTTGAGGGAAAAAAAAGATTTATCATGCCGTTCTCATGCTTACCATGGAAGGTAAACACAGCTGTGAAATTGCACAGAGGCAGGGTCCACAATCGGCATTTTAGATGAAATCTTATTGGGGGCTGGGTGGCAGTCATGGATGAGAAGTCAAGCAAAATCGATCTCAGCTTTGGGAGCTTCTTACACCATAACTTAAACTCCTCACAAGCAGCAATGCAAGTCACCAATTATGTGGGATAATTGTCTGTTAAACACCTTGTTCACAGCCCACCTCTACACTACAGGTGACCCCATTGCACTATTTTCTCTCTCTCTCTCTGTCTCTCTCTCTCACTCACTCACTCACTCTCACGCATACACACACTCCTACGGACCCACACACTCACGTAGATTCTCTTTCTCATACACAAGTTCTCTCTCATACGCTCACACATACTCCCCCACACTCACACCTATACATGCATCCTCTCATAGACTTTTACCCCATTACACACTCTTTCACAGACACTCATAAACCCACTCGGCCTCCCCTGCATGCACACACATATAAGCTTAAGGGGCGAATTTGTACGAGTAGAATTACATTTTATTTTGCTCAAAACTGCATAACTCCATGTAAGATTCTGTAAATCCCACTTTAGAAATAGAATCAGTCTGAGCTAATATTGGGACATAGAAGACTTTAACCTCACACCTTCAATTTATTATCTGAATTGAGATAGTTTTTAACAATAGGTGCCATCTTGAGAATGAAACTTTAAAAAAATTCTGGGATTTACACATGAAGGAACTGAAACTAACATGATCATTCTAAAAGATGAAAGACTTAAGCTAAATTTGTTTATTATTACAATCCATGACACTGCAATCCTGTTGCTATAAATTCTGTGACTTATGATTCTGCTCCACAACCACCTCATGAAGAAGCAGCGCTTCGAAAGCTAGTACTTCCAAATAAACTTGTTGAACGATAACCCGGTGTTGTGTGATTTCTAACGTTGTCCACCCTAGTCCAAAACTGGCTCCTCCAAATCGTTAATATTCAGCATCCAATCCTACCGAAAACAGCAAACAAGCTAGAAGTCGAGAAAGCTTGGCATCAAAGCCAGAATTCAGCTCGCTGCTCACTCCAAAGAAATTACATTGCAGGAGATAATCCATGAACACTAACGTCATACACACCTCACCCATGGGCATTGGTTTCTGACAATCCATCACACCCATCATGACAGTCTGCTGGGGAAGCACAGACTTATGTTACAGGGCGCAGAAAGAACTGGCATTGAAAGGCTGCAGCAGGGACACTCCACATTGGGACGAACAAGCAGATCGACAAGGCCACACGCTTGCTCTCTTAGGGCTCGCTCACTTTGTGACTACCTCCAAGCTCTTAGCACCCATGTCCTGCCATGATTTGCCCTGCCTGTTAGCACATTGGTGTTCCAGCCAGAGCTAAAGGCTTTCAGTAATACTGTATTGAGGTGTTCTTTAATGCAGATGCACAGACAGGCTGCTTGTCACTGGGGTATAGGGGACATCATGACTTGTGACGTACCGAGACAGCAATCTGGCATTTACAGCATGTTCCAGCTGCCTGGGCAGCAAACATATTGGAGGGTCATTCAACCCGATGGCCATATTGGAGCCATTAGGAGGGGGACGGGGCGGGGGCTGTGGGGGTGTTGTGTGTGTGTGTGGAGGGGTGGGGGGGGGGGTGGAGAATTCTCAATCCTGTCAAGAGGAAGCCTGCTTTGGTCAGGGGGACCTGGTTTCATCAGTCACAGGCACAGTCCACATCAGTCTAGGGCCTTTACCATGGTCAGCGACCATTTGGATGCTCATAATCAAAGATCAGTCCCAGTACTATCCAGGGACTGTTGAACAGGCAGCCTTATAGATCCAGCTCCAGTGGTCAGGGGAATCATGTATCGTCAGTAAGGGAGCTGCAAGTATAGCGGTCAGGGGTCTGGTCAGTGATGTCTATGGGCTGTTTGTTGAACTGCGTCCCACCTGGGTTATAATCTGGCACTTTCCCTATTGGTTGCAACACCATCCCCCCAACCCCGACTCAATGTCACCTGCCCACATCAATAACCAGCAAACCCTCTATGCAGCCTGCTCATTCACACGGGACCCCTTCACCCTGCATCAAGAGGAACAGCTCTGCCCCCTACTTTCACCTCTCCCAGTACCTGCTTCTCTCTCCTTTGGAGCAAAACAGCCCACAATAGAGCAGAAAGAGTTAAGGCCCCACATGCAGCTCCTCATCCCTTATGAAAACAGAAACCTGATTGAGGCTGCCCCAAAGTGTTGACTGACAGTGCCCATAGCCCTGGACTGCGAGCAAAGGCTAGCCTTGACTTAGCATATAGGGACTCCCTGACCAAAGGCTATCTCCTCCAATGTGTCAACTATGGCAAGATTCCTGGTTTTGTGCCTGTCTTAAGTGGAAAGCCAATGCATAATTTCTGTGAGCCTAGTATCTCTGGCTGAGAGAGTAAAGTGCATAAAGGCAAGCTAGGGATGCTGCAAACATCAAAGTGCTGAGAAAATGCAAGCAGCGCAGAGATACAGTCTGGCCCACACCATGAGCTGAGTGTGCACACAGTGTCCTTGCAGTAACATTACAATGAGAATTGCTGTTTTGCCCTGAGGTGGAGAATGGAAATGCTGAGGTGCACTGTAAGTGGGTCGGACATATCTCATGAGGGTTCTTTGATGCTGGGTCAAGTTGGATGCCTGTGTCTGTGCCTGGGGTCAAAGGATGTGGCCTGAGAGGTCGGTGCCTGGTGTTCAATATGCAGGCTCTTTCGAGTGAGCAGCAAGCTGAAGTACCTGGTCTTCACTCTGAAATCCAGGGCAATGAATTCTCAGGGTCTAGTTTGCTAGTGGCAGGTGGTAGGATAGGATGGTGCTTATGGAGGAAGTGAGCTATGCGGTTGATAAGATTGTGAACAAGCAAGAATCATCTTTAATAGGCAACTCACTGCTTCAAAGCAAGAATTTCACCATGACACCTGAAAAATGCTTAAAGAATGCAGCAAGTTGTCTCCAGTGTCAAACTAGGTCTCACAGGACACCAGCATGATTCTCCGTATGTCACCAAAACCCACATTGGTCAGACTCCAAAAGGTTCTGCCCATGAAATGGTTGGGTTAGATTATGACTTGGTGTGATGGTGGAAAATAGATGACAGTATGTTGGCAACCAGTTCAGTTTTTCTCCTATTTTGTGTTGCCTTTTCAGTCATAATGGCTCTGATATTTCTCCCACGCTATCCAATGATCAAAGTTCAGGACCAGCTGAGCTCTTTCTCTGAGGATGAAAGATAAGAATGGCAAGATTCGGGAACCCTGCTTGATAACAGATGTTGAAAGCTTAGTCAAAAAGAAAAAGGAAGCATATATAAAGTTTAGGATACTGCAAACAGACAAGGTCCTTGAATAATGTAAAGGAAGCAGGAAAGGAAACTACAGACTTGCACCAAGATCCTTCAACAAGGAATTAAACAACTAAAAGGGGTCAAGAAATGTCCTTAGCAAATAGGATTAAGAAGAATCCCAAGGCATTTATATGTGTATTAGGTGCAAGAGGGTAACAAGGGAAAGGGTAGATCCATTCAAGGACAAAGGAGAGAATTTATGCATGGAACCAGAGCATGTGGATGAGGTCCTTAATGAGTATGTTGCATCAGTATTCACCAAGGAAAAGGAAATAGATGATGGTAAGATTAAGGAGGGGTATGTTGATATTCTGTCACATGTCAGTATTAAGAAGGAGGAGGTGTTGGGTGTCTTGAAAAACATTAAGGTAGATAAGTCCCCAAGGCCTGATGGAATATATTCCAGTATACTAAAGGAGGCAAGGGAGGGGATTGCCGGGGCCTTGACACAGATCTTTGTTTTCTCTTTAGATACTGGTGAGGCCCCAGAAGACTGGAGAGTCGCCAAAGTTGTTTTTTGTTTAGAAAAGGCAATAGGGGTAATCCAGGAAAGTATAGACTGATAAGCCTTACATCAGTAGTATGCAAATTATTGAAAAGGGACAGCATTTGGAAAAGAATGGATTTATTAGGGCTAGTTAGCATGGCTTTGTCTGGGAGAGGTCTTGTCTCACAAATTTGATTCAGTATTTTGAGGAGGTGATTAATATGATTTGATGAGGGTAGGGCAGTGGATGTTGTCTACACTGAATTTACTGAAGCATTTGACAAGGTCTCTCATGGACAGCAGGTCCAAAAGATTAAGTCACATTGGATCCATGGAGAGGTGAGAAGATGGACACAAAAGTGGCTTTGGTCATAGAAGGTAGTTGTGGAAGGGTGTTTTTCCGACAGGAGGTCTATGACCAGTGCAGGTGTCAGTTCAGGGACCTGTGTTGCTTGTAATGCATATAAATGATTTGGATGAAAATATAGTTGACACAAAAATTGGTGGAGTTGTGTATAGTGTATAGTGAGGAAAGTTGTCAGGATATAGGTTAGTTGAAATGTTCGGCAGGCAGAAGACAGATCGATTTTAAGTGTGTGGTGATGCATTTTAGGATGTACAATGCAAAAAGAAAGTATACAGAAATTGGCAGGAGCATTTGGAGCATTGGTATACAGAAGGATCTTGGTGCAAGTCTGTAGTTTCTGAAAAGTGGCAACACAAGTGGATAATGTGGTAAAGAATGTATACGCCATGGTTGCCTTCGTTGGTTGCATGTTGAGTATAAGACTTTAGTTTGGCCATATTTGGTGTAGTATGTGTCGTTCTGGTCACCAAACTGTAGAAAGGATGTGAAGGCTTTGGAGAGGGTGCGAAAGAGGTTTACCAGGATGGTGCCTGAGTTCGAGTGTATTGGTTATAAGGAGAGGTTGGACAAACTTGGATTGTTTTTGCTTGTGTGTCGGAGGCTGACAGACAACTTGATAATAGTACATAACATTACAAGAGGCATGGATAGGATGAATTGTTTGAGTCTTTTTCCCAAGGTGGAAATGTCAAATACTAGGGGGCGTAGGGTTATGGTGACATGAAAAGTTTAAAGGAGATTTGCGAGGCAAGTTTTTTATGCAGAAGGTGATAGGTGCCTGGAACATGTTGCCAGGGGAAGTGGCAGAAGCAGATACAATAGTAATGTTTAAGAGGCATTTAGACGGACAGATTAACATGCAGGGAATAGAGGGATACATGAACACGTGGAGTTATAGGATTAGGCATATGGAATTAGTTTAGAATGGTCTTATGGTTGGTACAGTTGTGATGGGCCGAAGAACCTATTAGAGTGCTGTACTGTTCTATGGTCTGTGTTTCAAGTTTAGTCAAGTTTTGGCTTTTCTAAATGAGTATTTCTACTATTTTTAACTGCCACAACTTAATTGGAATGACAAGGGAACTGATCTGAGCAGTCTTTTTCCAAGTAAGTTTCTTGTTTACAATTTGTGTGTGAAGTGCAAATAAGCAAACAATACGAAAAAAAAGAATATTAAAATTAAAGGAAAATGAAATAAATTGAATAATAGCGAACAAATATTCTCCAGTAACTCAGGAAGCAGAAATCAATTTAAATGAGGTCTGTCTAACTTGCAGACCCAGAATTTAATGTAGCTGTCAAAATCCAAATAACTCTCATCATGTAGCAGCTCTATGGAGCCTTATGAAGAGTCACATAAGGCTCGTAGCTTTAGCTTGCTCTCTCTCTCTCTCTCTCTCCACAGGTGTTGCCTAACCCCCTGTGATTGGTCAGAGTATTGAGTACAGGGTATAGGAGTTGGGAGGTCATGTTGCGGTTGTACAGGGCATTGGTTAAACCACTGTTGGAATATTGCATCTTCTTCCTATTGAAAAGATGTTGTGAAACTTGAAAGGGTTCAGAAAGATTTACAAGGATTTTGCCAGGGTCGGAGGATTTGCGCTATCGGGAAAGGCTGAACAGGCTGGGGCTGTTTTCCTTGGAGTGCCGGAGGCTGAGGGGTGACCTTATAGAGGTTTATAAAATCATGAGGGGCATGGATAGGATAACTAGATAAAGTCTTTTCCCTGGGGTCGGGAAGTCCAGAACGAGAGGGCATAGGTTTAGGGTGAGAGGGGAAAGATATAAAAGAAATCTAAGGGGCAACTTTTTCACACAGAGGGTGGTGCATGTATGGAATGAGCTCCCAGAGGATGTGGTGGAGGCTGGTACAATTGCAACATTTAAAAGGCATTTGGATGGGTATGTGAATAGGAAGGGTTTGGAGGGATATGGGCCGGGTGCTGGCATGTGGGACCAGATTGGGTTGGGATATCTGGTCAGCATGGACAAGTTGGACCGAGGGGTCTGTTTCTGTGCTGTACATCTCTATGTACTCACAGCATATTTCTGGCTAGAAACTTAATTGCAAATTCTTCCTTGTTAAACACAGTATATTTGATAAGAGCATATTCTTAATATTGTTGGCTATATGGTGATTAAACCATAAAGTGACTTGTTGCCTTAGAAAAATGACAATAAGGACAAAAACATGCATTTAAACTTTGTGTGTGAAAGCAGAAAGTGGCACAGCTCACATTTCACAAAAATAGAAATTGCAGTTAAAACTCATCAAATAACAATATTTGTTTCACCTTCTCAGAGTTAATGTTTTGGGTACAGTGACCTTTCTCAGATTTCTGTCCACAGATGCTGCCAGACCTGCTGAGCTTTTCCAGCAATTTCTAATTTTGTCTCTGACTTACAACATCGACAGTTCTTTCGGGGTTTTTTTATCATTCCAACATACTGGTTTGAAATATCTAAGGTAATAGAGTTGTAGGAAACTGTTGCAAACCTAGAATTCTGGTACAGGTGATGCAATCAACTATACAAGAGAAAGTAAACTAAATATTGGTATTAGTTCATAATTCAGTGTTATTAGGGTGGTGAGCTTCTGATGATTATAATATACTCCAGGAGTGAAGTTAAACAATTCCAAAATCTTCAGAACTCCTGCGATTGAATTAGTTTTTTTTATTTTATATAATACCGTTATGAATTCTTTAGAATTTAAACTTAAGGTGTTCGCAGGTGCAATAGGTATTCTTGATGGATTTCTGAAATGAGGACTTCATGCTGACTGCAGTTTTTCTTCTCCACAGTTTTATATTTTTCTTTGTTCTGTAGCTGTTGCATTGGAAAAACATTACTGCTGATCCGGCATTCTCATGTTCGAATGAATTATTTACTGAGGAGCATTGCAGGAAAGCACCCTTTACATTCCATCCATTTAAATCACTGAACAGAGAAAGAAAATCAACTGATCTGCCACTGCATTTTTTAACATGTATAACACAACCTCACAATGCTACACTTCTCCAGCTTCCACCCAAAACATATTAAAACAGCCATTCCCTATGGACAAGCCCTACGCATTCACCGGATCTGCTCAGATGAGGAGGAACGTGACGGACAACTGGAAGTACTCAAGGATGCCCTCACAAGAACGGGTACAATGCTCAACTCATCGACCGCCAGTTCCGACGTGCCACAGCAAGGAACCGTAATGACCTCCTCAGGAGACAGACACTGACAGAGTACCCTTCGTTGTTCAGTACTTCCCAGGGGCTGAAAAATTAGGCCATGTTCTTTGTGACCTGCAACACATTATCAATGAGGATGAGCACCTCACCAAGACCTTTCCCACACCTCCACTACTTGCCTTTAAACAACCGCCAAACCTCAAACAGATCATTGTTCGTAGCAAACTGCCCGGCTCTCAGGACAACTCCATACAACCCTGTCACGGTGGACGCTGCAAGACGTGTCAGATTGTGGACATAGATACCACTATTACGCGTGGGAACACTTCCCACCTTGTACATGGCAGATACTCATGTGACTCAGCCAACTTTGTCTATCTTATACGTTGCAAGCAAGGATGCCCAGAGGCATGGTACATTGGGGAAACTGAGCAAAGGCTACGACAACGGATGAATGGGCACCGCACAACAATCAACAGACAGGAGGGTTCCCTCCCAGTTGGGGAACACTTCAGTGGTCCAGGACATTCAGCCTCGGACCTTCGGGTGACCATCCTCCAAGGTGGACTTCGGGACAGGCAGCAGAGGAAAGTGGCCGAGCAGAGGCTGATAGCTAAGTTCGGTACCCAAAGGGAGGGCCTCAACCGGGACCTTGGGTTCATGTCACATTACAAGTGATCACCATTGCACTACATACACACACACAGATATTCCTACACACACACACACTCTCACATACACACAGACACAGGTACACACAGATGCGTACACAGACACCCATCTGAGGAAACATCAAAGAAGCGCTTCGCAGGAGGCTCCCAAGCACTGATGATGTCGCCTAGCCAGGGGACGAAACGTTTGCAACAAAAACTTCCAGCTCGGCGAACAGAACCACAGCAACCCACACACACACTCCCACACATGCACCCCCTCACAGACTTAAGACACTCTGCACTCACTACACACACACACACACACACACACACTTTCTCACACTCACAACCCCCACCCCAGACAGACACACACACAAACAGACAGACAAAGACCCACATGTGTGTATATTTTGTGGGGTGAATTTGTACTTGCAGAGTTACATTGCACTTTGCTCAAAAACTGCATACATTCATGTAGAACTTTGAGCTCAAAAACTGCATGAATTTATGTAAAACTCTGTTATCTCACTTTTTAGATTAGAATCAATCTAAACAATAGGTCATAGACAGAGAACACAGGGGGCTAACACCTTCAACATATTGTCTAGCTATCACCATTGTTAACAGCTAACCCGAGTATGCAACTTTAAAAAAAGGGTTTTGTGATTTACACATGATAGAAGTGAAACTATCACTGTATTCTAACAGATGAAAGGCTTAACAGACAATCAATTTTTCAATGTATAATTTCAGTTACATCATACTGCAAATTTTTGCTATAAATCCTGTGTTACAATCGAGCCCTCCACAATCACCTGATGAAGGATCATCGCTCTGAAAGCTAGTGTGCTTCCAATTAAACCTGTTGGACTATAACCTGGTGTTGTGTGATTTTTAACATTTTATAAGGTATCCAATTTAAGTGTGGAATATATTAGGGTCAACATCCCTCTGTTTTATGTCTGGACAATGTCCATTTGTTTTAAAAAGTACCAGGATGTTTTCTCCTTTTACATCAATTAGGACCAGCCACTTCAAATGACACAACTCATCCCTAACAGCAAAATGCTGTACTGTGCATCACACAGCCTAATATCCCTGTTTAATAAAATCACAGGAGCTATTTTTGTTTGTGACTGGTAAACAGATAGACAGTGGGTTCAACATATGTCATGGCTCCCTGGAGGAGTCAGTGGGAAAACTGGACGGTTTTCTGGTCCACCTTTTCATTAATAGTCAGCGGGGAAGCAGCAAACACACAGAAAAAAACCACAGGCAGCTTCCCGGGTTTGAAGGTGAAAACTAAACAGTGTAGCTGCTCCTCAAAGAATGTGCAGAAAGAGTTTGAAGGGTGAATGCAGTTTTGTGTAGCTCGGACAGAAATTTGAATCAGTGGGCACCAACACACTTTCAAATGGATCAAGGGGAAAAGATCCAACAAGCTACAGAAACTACATTCTTGAGAATCTTCGAATATTGAGGCAAGATACAGACCATTTGAAAAATCCTGTCCTGTATATCTTCCCTTTGTATGTCAAAGTAATTTTCTATTTGAGCCATGTTAAATTATAATGTTGTAATAACAAAACACCATATATTTAAGTTAAATAGCATTATTGCTGAAAAAATGATATGCTGTTTAAATTTTTCATCTTGCACTCATCAGGACATTTGCAAGAATGTTAAATTTCAAAGAGAACATCAGTGCATACTACATAAGAAAAGGTTGCTTATTGTATCACAAATCAACTCGGATTGGTCAATGCATTACCAAGGGACTGTTGTACCCTTGGCATTTTTAAAAACGTACAATAATATGCAGAATACCGTGATATATTTCTTTTTCCTGCAGAGGTGATTGGTTTCTCTATAAGTGAATATATGTAGCTTGTAGCAAGAATAAGTGAAACACATTGTCAGCCCAACTGGTTGTCAGTGTCATTTTTAGTATATTTGAGATTCCTCAGTAACTGCTCTCCAGTTGGCGAGATTAGGAAAAAAAAGGTTTGTTTATGATTATTTTGGCTTCTGGCATAATTCTATTCTGTTGTTTTCAGGAGCTAGCTAATTTAAACGAATCATTAAATATTCAGTGCATTTTACTTCCGGGTTTGTTGTGTGTCAGAATACTGCAATCTGATTGGCCCTGCTGGATATCTGGTGATCCCCTTGATTTGGCACCAAACTGAAATTGACAATATGATTGACAAAGGGCAAATCTGTTCCAAAGAGATTCTTAAATATTTGTGGGTAGTTTTCTTCGAGGCCAGAGGTAAACACCGTCACTTCACACCTGATAGAGTGAATTGAAAGTAATTGAGCAACTGAAACAAAAGGTGGAATTTTGCTGAGGTGTCATGGTCTGGAGAGCCAGGGGTCAACTTGCACAGCTTCTATTCTGGAGTGGCTTGCTAGACCACAAGCCAATCAAGCAAGTGGGAGACCAGCAGCAGGCCTTGCCTTGGAATTAACAACCTATTGTATGAGTCCCACATGTCAAGATCTATCATTGAATCAGAGGCTGGAGATTCTCACCCTCGCAGCACCAATAGGGAGGTATTGACTGTTGACAGAAGGACAGCAGGCACCTGTTTGACAGGAGAGAGAAAAACCTGAAGAGCTTTTTCAATCCAATGTGACTGGAATGGACATGAAATATCAACTCTTGTTTCTCTCTCTCCTCAGATGCTGCCAGGTTTCTCCAGCATTTTCTGTTTCTGTTTCAGATCTCCAGCACTTTGCTTTTATGATTAGATTCCCTACAGTATGGGAACAAGCCTTTCGGCCCAACAAGTCCACACCAACCCTCTGGAGAGTAACCCACCCAGACCCTATATTTATCCCTGACTAATGCATCTAACACCTAAAATTTAGCATGGTCAATTCACCTGATATGCACATCTTTGGATTGTGGGAGGAAACACTCGGAGGAAACCCATGCAGACACAGGGCGAATGTGCAAACTCCACACAGACCATAGCCCGAGGCTGGAATTAAACCTGGGTCCCTGGCGCTATGGTGTAGCAGCGCTAGCCACTGTGCTGCCCATGATGAATCTAACGGGAGAGTGGTGTTTGCTGGGGAGGACTTTTGGGGAGAGGGAGGTTGGATTGCCTCTCAGCTGGTCCTACCTTTCTGATGCTCAGCCACTGAGTGCCTTTTACCCAGGGACAACTCTGCCCTGGGCAGTAGCAAGCTGACCACACTGTTTCAGCTGTCATGTATTCTGCCTAGCAACAGACATCCATCCCGCCCTGCCCAACAACTGGGTTAATTCCAGCAGCAACAGCATGAGGCACTTAAGTCATCCTTAATTCATAAAGGACTCAATTGGCAGCATGATGGGAGTGTCAATGAGGAGCCTTCCTGTCCAGAACTTAACTGTGGCTGACATGTAAAGGTAGCCAGATTCAGTTAAAACACTATCCAACCTCATTACAAGCCTTTCTTAGCTCCTAGCTCAACTTCAGGGACTATAAAATAAGGGTCTCAGCTTTTTAAAATATGATCTTTAAAAGGAGTAATTTACATTTTAACTTTCTTGATTTAGCTCTCTTGCCTAACAGTGCAAAGCAATTTTAAATTCGATGAATATCAGCAGCTTCTCTCGAACAGCATACATATTCCATGCAGTCTCCAACTTCTTAATTGACCTGTCAATCAAACAAACCAGGGTTTCTACTCTGCCACCTATGCAGCTGCACTCATTTTCACACTTAGGGCATCACATATTCCTTGCCACGTGTCATCTCTCACACTTCGACTTTCACACTTTTATCCATGAAACAGGCAGGAGCTTCATTTCAATCCAATCTGCAGTGGGCATGGTGCCCTTTGGAATGTGATGGCTTACATCACAACATGAACCTGGCTGCTTCTGATTTCCTCCATCAAATTATGCAAAGCTGGGATCAGTGATTGTCCAAAGAGACTCTATATAGAGCATTATAATGTCAGGAACTATATGCCAGCTGAGGAATGAAGACTTGTACTCCAGAACTAGCCAAGCTGTTCCAGTTCGGGTGCAAACAAATGCATCTACCAAACAATATTGAAAATTGTTCAGTTATGTCATGTCCACAAAAAGCAGGAATAATCCAAATCAGCCCGTTTTTTCACCCACTAGTCTATTCCCATTCATCAGCAAGATTAGGGAGGGTGCTGTTGATTGTGCTGCTAAAGCACACTAACTCAGCAACAACCTGTTTGTCTGTGCTGTTTGGATTTCCCCCAACATCATTTGGTTTCAGATCTCATTTCAGCTTTGGTCCAAACTTGGACAAAACGATAAATTCCGGAGGTGAGAGTCACTGCATTTCTGGCTTGACTATGTGAAGTCTCAGACGGCTGACCAAAACTGAAGTCGAAAGGAATTAAGAGAGAACCCTCCGTGGCTGGAGGCATACCTTGCACTCAGGAAGATGGTTGGACTCTGTAAACAATCTCAGCCTCAGGACATTGTGTCCAGAGTTCTTTTGGATAATATCCTAAATCCAACCAACTTCAATTCCTTTATCAATGTCCATTCCCTTCACATAAAGGCAGATGTGGCTGTGCTCACTGGTGATTTACCACTGCTCAGATATTGAAGCAGCCCACCCCCACACACAGCAAGACCTGGACAACAAGCTGATAAAGTGGCAAATAATATTTATGCCATGCAAGTGCCTGACAATGTGCATCTCTGACAAGAAAGAATCTAACCATTTCCCTTTGAGATCAGTGGCATAACCATCACTGAAGTCCTGTGCCATCAATATCCCATGGTTACAATCAAACTGAAACTTAACTGAACACCCAGATAAGTACTGTGTCTACAAAAGCAGGTTACAGACTGGTAGTTTTGCTACGTGTAATTCATCTTCTCACTCCTGAAAGCCTGAAACCATATAACTGACACAATTAAGAAGCAATTTTCCCTTGAAGTTGTGTGGCCAAAGTTCCTGTATGCTTGTTGATGTGCTGAGACATTTACCTCCAACTCTGGACGTCACTGTCATGACCTTGAAGAGCTGTACAGCAGCAGTAAAAATTAGAGGAAATGTAGTACAGGAGAAAATACTCTCCATGTAACTGGAGGAGTGCTCCTGCAAAAGCACTCGAGAAGCTTGACACTATCCAAGATAAAGTAGCCAGTTTGATTGCACCTCAGACACCATCTCAAACATTTACTCTTTCCACATTGCACAGAGGTACCAATGTATACCTTCAACAAAATGCACTACAGCAACTCACCCAGTGTCCTTTGACAGGACCTTCTAAACCCACAACCACTTCAGATGCATGGGAACACCACCACCTGAATGCTTCCTTTGCAGTCATAAGCCATCCTGAATCTGACCTATTACACTGTCCCTTCACCCTCACGAAATTAAAGTTTTGGAACTCTCTTTGAAACAATACGGATGAGTGTACTTAGACCAGATAGACCACTGTGGTTCAAAGAAGGCACCCATCACCACCTGCACTGCCTGGAAGGGTAGGTAAGGCAGGAAACGTCACAACCTTTAACAAGAACGTGGATGAGCACTTGAAATATCATAGCATGGGCATTAAATGCTGGCCTTGCCAGAGGCTCAAATCCTAAGAATTAGTGAAGTAAAAGGAAGAAAAAGAAAAGCAAATGGAATGCTGGCCTTTACATTATAGAGCATATGTAACCCAAGACAGCAATGATATATAAAGCCTGGTGTGTTACCACATGAAGTATAGTGTTCTTTTCTAGATTTGTAATATTTTTTGGGTTCAGAAGGAAATACGGTCAGATGAACCACAATCATAGCTGAATTGCAAAGGGTCAAATTAGCAGGAAGTACTTCACAAACTATATTATTGTGGAATTTGGAAAGTTAAGGAATTAGAATTAGAACCTGTTTTGTTGTCACATTCACTGACATGAGGCCGGGTGTCTGTGCTGAGGCCGGGAGTCCCTGCTGAGGCCAGGGTCTGCGCTGATCCCAGGGTCCATGCTGAGGCCGGGAATCCCTGCTGAGGCCAGGGGTCCGTGCTGCGGCCGCGGGTCTGTGCTGAGGCTTGGAGTCCGTGCTGAGGCCAGGGGTCCATGCTGAGGCCAGGGGTCCGTGCTGAGGCCAGGGGTCCATGCTGAGGCCGGGAGTCTGTGCTGAGGCCGGGAGTCTGTGCTGAGGCCAGGGGTCCCTGGTGAGGCCGGGAGTCCCTGGTGAGGCCTGGAGTCCGTGCTGAGGCCAGGGGTCCGTGCTGAGGCCAGGGGTCCTGTGCTGAGGCCAGAGGTCCGCGCTGAGACCGGGGGTTTGTGCTGAGGCCAGGAGTCTGTGCTGAGGCCAGGACTCTGTGCTGAGGCCGGGGGTCTGTGCTGAGGCCGTGAGTCTGTGCTGAGGCCGTGAGTCTGTGCTGAGGCTGGGAATCTGTCCTGAGGTTGGGTGTCCGCGCTGAGACCGGGGTTCTTTGCTGATGCCGGGGGTCTGTTCTGAGGCTGGGGGTACACGCTGAGGCCATGGATCCGCGCTGAGGCTGGGAATCTGCCATGAGACTGGGTGTGGAGGAGATCACCAGGAAGCTGCTTAGGGTGGAGCGCTTTAATTATGAAAAGCTCAGGTTGTTTTCTTTGGAGCAGAGAAGATTAAGAAAGGTCCTGATAAAGGTGTATAAGATTATGAGGGTCCACTTCAGGTTGAATAGAAAGCAGCTGTTCTCTGAGATTGAAGGATCAATGATGAGGAGTTGTAATTTAAAGTGAACATCAGGAGGTTTAGTGATGATTTATGAAAACATAATTTCACCCAGTGTGGTGACTATGTGGGACTGCCTGGGAGGAAACTTCACAATTTTCAAAAGGATCTTGGATGAGCATTTGAACTATCATAACATTCAAAGCTAAGGGCCAAGTGCTGGAAAGTGGGACAAGTTTGGATTTAAAATAGTTTTGTTGTTAGATTAGATTCCCTACAGTGTGGAAACAGGCCCTTCAGCCCAACAAATCCATATCAACCCTCCAAAGAGTAACCCACCCAGACTCATTCCCCCTAACTAATGCACCTAACACTACAGGCAATTTAGCATGGCCAATTCACCTAATCTGCACATCTTTGTGACTGTGGGAGGAAAATGGAGCACCTGGAGAAGCCCACACAGACATGGGGAGAACATGCAAACTCCACACAGACAGTCACCCAAGGCTGGAATCGAATCTGGGACCCTGGTGCTGTGAGGCAGCAGTGCTAACCACTGAGCCACCATGCTGCCCATGTTGTGGGCTCAGAAGGCCAAAGGACCTCTTCTACACTATATGAGTGTAAGATAATTCTATTACTTACATTTTAATAGTCAAAAATGTAAACAAACTGACTAATTACAGCTGTCTGGAAGACAGTGGTGCTGGAAAAGCACAGCAGGTCAGGCAGTATCCAAGGAGCAGGAAAATCGACGTTTGGGTAAAAGCCCTTTTGCATCTGCAGTCCCCACTTTTGCCTAATTACAGCTGTGCCAACTATGCACCAAACTATACTGGACTTCAAATGTAAACGTGTTCTGCTGCTATTATCCTCACAGTCATAGAGTCATGAAACATGGAAACAGACCTTCAGTCCAACTTGTCCATGCTGACCAGGTTATCCTAAACTGAGCTAATCATGCTTGCCTGTGTTTCCTTTCCTTTTCCTGTACCTGTCCGAATGTCTTTTAAATGTAATTGTATCTGCCTCTATCACTCCTCGGACAACTCGTTCCATATACACACACTGTGTGTGAAAAGTTGCCCTTCAGGTGCCTTTTAAATCTTTCCTCTCTCACTTTAGACCTATGCCCTCTAGTTTTGGACTCGCATACTCTTGGAAAAAGACCTTGGCTACTCACCTTGTCTATGCCTGTCTTGATTTTATAAACCTCTATAAGGTCACCCCTCAGCCTTCGATGCTCCAGGGAAAAAAAGTTCTAGTCTATCTAGCATCTCTTTATAACTCAAACCGTCCAGACATGGAAATATCCTTTTCTTTCTGTTCCCTTTCTCGTTTCACAACATCCTTCCTACAACAGCACAACCAGAATTGTATGCATGATTCGAAGATGCCGGTGTTGGACTGGGGTGTACAAAGTTAAAAATCACACAATACCAGGTTATAGTCCAACAGGTTTAATTGGAAGCACTAGCTTTCGGAGCGACGCTCCTTCATCAGGTGATTGTGGAGGGCTCGATCGTAACACAGAATTTATAGCAAAAATTTGCAGTGTGATGTAACTGAAATTATACATCGAAGAATTGATTGTCTGTTAAGCCTTTCAACGATAATGCAACTTTTAAAAAAAGGGTTTTGTGATTTACACATGAAAGAAGTGAAACTATCACTGTATTCTAACAGATGAAAGGCTTAACAGACAATCAATTCTTCAATGTATAATTTCAGTTACATCACACTGCAAATTTTTGCTATAAATTCTGTGTTACAATCGAGCCCTCCACAATCACCTGATGAAGGAGCGTCGCTCCGAAAGCTAGTGTGCTTCCAATTAAACCTGTTGGACTATAACCTGGTGTTGTGTGATTTTTAACTTTAGAATTGTATGCAGTATTCTAAAGGTGATTACAACAATGTCTTATATAGCCTCACCAATATCTTGTATAGCTGCAACATGACATCCAAACTCCTATACTCAGTGCTCTAACCGATGAAGGCAAACGCCTTTTTCACCATCCTGTTTACCTATGATGCCACTTTCAAGGAACAATGAACCTGCATCCCTGGGTCCCTCTGTTCAACAACACTCCCCAGAGCCCTATCATTAACTGCGTAAGTCCTGTCTGATTTGTCTTACCAAAATATATCTCTCATTTACCTAAATTAAACTTAATCTGCGACTTCTCAGCCCATTGGGCCATCTGATCAAGATCTCGTTGTACATTCAGGTAGTCTTCTTCAAAGTTCATTATACCAAAAGTATGTGTCATCAGCAAACTAACTAATTGTGCGTCCTATGTTCTGAACCAAATCATTGATATAAATGACTAACCACAGCAGACGCAGAACTGATCCATGCAGCTCATCTCTAGTCACAGGCCTCCAGTCTGAACAACAACCCTCCACCTCCAGTCCTGACTACCTGTGATATCTATTCCCCATCTTCTGATATCTAATTTATATTAATGCTCAACTTAACCAACCAGCATTCCCACTCAAAATGATGAGAGAATGATGATTTCATGCCCAAATCAGGACCTTAGAACACAGGTATCATTTTACTAATCAACAGGAAAATGTCGATTCAGTGGCTAACCATTATGAGTGGCTTTGGTTAGTGAACTCAAATCACTGGGATCATTTGTAGAAACATTTGTAGTTTACGCATTTGGCAGTTTTCGAAATATCAGAAATGTAACACCTCTAAACAAATACTTTAAAATCTTAAGTTTTCAATCACACGTGAGTAACAGAGGAAGTATACGTTGATGAACATTCTGTGTAATTCCATGAGAAAGTTGAACATAATATTAAAAATCACATGAAGATTATTGTCCAAAATGCATGAGTGTTATTAAATAAGTGATGACGTTCATAATTTTTGACTTACAGTTTTCCATCTGAAAACTACATTTTGTTACTGTTTCCTGTTTCTGTGTACATTTTCAATTTTCAGAAATTTATTTCCAAAGAGGCTGCAATATGTTAATTTTTGTGAGCGTGTTTATTCAATCTGAGTGATCATGTGTTTGAATGGTCTAAGATGAGTATCACCTTTGTCAAGCTGTTATAATTAAAATTTTATGTCCTGCCTTCAAGTAAAGTTGAGATCTCCGTGAAAGCTTCAGATTAAGCTAAGAATCAGGAAATGAATTGAGACTATCACTGCATGAAGAAACGTTCTTGTTGTTAGTAACTTTGTCAGTGTTTGTCTTAGTCAGTCAGACACTTACTCACACACACACATCAACACACATACACGCATCTTTGGTCTTAGACAATTGATATTTTTTTCTTTATTTCTTCTTTGCATGCCTCACTTGAATTATATCAATATGGTAACATTTATTCTATTGGCTGCAGTCTTGCCTTATTTTAATGATGTATAGTTGAAGCATTTTTAGTTTGACGGCTGTAAATTTTGCAAACAATTCTGTCCCTTCCTCTATTTTCATTGCATTAAAATACCGTTAAACTGATGATTCTTGACAAACATCCAAAAAGACAAATCTAGTGTACATCAGGAATGAGTATTAGAATAGAGCTTATGACTCTGATTTTACTCAAGTAGGGGTTTGGAGCAGATGCGAAGTTATGACAGTTCTCAAATGCTGTGGAATTTTAACTCAATGCAATGCATATTTCTTTTTAGACAGATTCCTCACCCATAAGTCAGCCTGATTGATAAGTGTGGTTGCCAGGTAAAAGCAAGGACTACAGACGCTGGAAACCAGAGTCGAGATTAGAGTGGTGCTGGAAAAGCACAGCAGGTCAGGCAGCATCCAAGGAGCAGGAAAATCAACGTTTCGGGCAAAAGCCCTTCATCAGGAATAGAGGTAGTGTAGTTGCCATTCAGACATGAAGGTTATAATCACTAGTGTACAGGGCACTCGGTTGGGTGTATAATGTTAATTGGTGTGCCGTCATACATTAGGGAGAGATCAGAAGGGGTCAGAGAGCATTGGGACTGGTGGGAGAAGATTGGAGAAATCATCAGATTGGAAGAATCAGATGTGCGGGTGGTCAATGATGGGGATTATTATTGGCAGGATGGCCAGCGATCACATGAACATAGGTGTTGGGAGGGTGTTACGGAGAGTTTATGCACGTAGGTACCTTTGTTGCAATTGTCAGAGGCACTCCTGATCTGCCTTGGTCCAAAAACAGTGCTGTAAAAGCACTTTGACGATAGATTCAGCTTTGACATCTCTTTTTACCTGATGGGTTTCCCAGGCAACACAGTGAATATTAGTTAAAAATAGAAACCCTGTGAAATTCACGCATGTGGCCTCCTTAAAATGTTTCAGTGAGCAACTCTTCGCTTAATAGCAAGCCACTCATTCCATCTCTGTTAAAACTGAAAGTCAGGCTTGAGTAGTCAGGTTCCTGCTTCAGGTTTTTATATTGTAACTTTCTGTTTGACTCAAACCCACATGTTTTGGGGTTAAAAGCATCTTCCGTTTATCAGATGACAATGACACATTGCAAGGATGGGGTAAGAATTCTGTATTTTCCACTGTTTCTTATGTAATCAACTGAATTAACATTGTTGGCAAGCCTTCAAATTTAGACAGAATAATAATCACTTAAAAACCATATAAACTTCCAAGAATTCAGATTTTCTTTTCAAGTTTATGCACTGTAGCTTTATTGACCTCTTCACCCTGAACTCTGAGTCATCCGGAGTCTTTGTAGGAAAGGTTTTCCCTTTAAAATGCTTGCAAATATTAAGAAAATTATTTAAGTGCTACTTGAAAAGGTTTGAAGATGTTTCATGGTGACACACTGGTAATTGCAGGGAAAACGGAGAATGCTTGACATGGGTTTGACTGACTTTACCTTAATCTTAACCAACAGCTGACCATTTCATAGTGGATTAGCATGGCTGCCTCACAGTGACTGGGACCCGGGTTCAATTCCAGCCTCGGTTAACAGTCAGTGTGGAGTTTGCACATTCTCCCTGCATCTGCGAATGAATCAGTATCCTCCCACAGTCCAAATATGTGCAGGTCAGATGGGTTAGCCATGTTAAATTGTCCACAGTATCTCAGGATACTTGGACTAGGTGTGTCACCCATTGTAAATGTGGGGATATAGAGATAGGTAGGAGTCTAGGTGGGGTAGGGTCTTTGTAGGGTGAGTGCAAAGTCGATGGGCCAAATGGCCTCTATCTGAACTGCAGGGATTGTACTATTCTATAAACTGGTCAACAATCAGAAGCAAAATTAAATATAATAATGTGTTTATTAAGAATGCTTTAAAATTCTGTTGTTTTGGTTTGCTTATTGGGAAATCTCTAAGTATCTTCCATCTCTGTGCTTAATCTCAGAGGTGTCATGATGCACCAAAGAGGAAAATGAGCAAAACAAATTACATCTTATGGAAATCTGGCAAATAAAAAGGAAAATGCTGGGAAGATGTTACAGAGTAGCCAGTGTCTGTGAAGAAGGCTATTTTAGTGTTTTAGACACATCCTTTACTTCAGAACCTACTCCCAGTACTGAATGCTGAGACTAGCAATTCTCACTTTTATAATTCAGTGTTCAGCTTCGTAAAGTTCAATTACGGTCGTACTTTTTGTGAAGGCTATCTTTCTCTGTCATTAATGATTTGATGTAAGTGATCTTCAAAGCTCCAGGGATCTCTTTACATATATTTTCATATACAGTAAAATCACCATAAGTCAAATCACTCAAATTCATGTTAAATGGAGATTTGAGAGACACAAGTAGGCCCCTAAGTCATCTGGTTTTGCTGACAGAAGTACTCAATTTAGTAAATAAAGTAAATGAAGACATTGATGCAGTAAATATATGAAAATGCCTTTCTTTTTTAATTTGTTCATCGTGTACAATAAATGGCATTGAAGAACATCACAAAATGGCTGTGGAATAACTCAGTAATCTTTTTCTGCTTAACCCATTGTCTTTAAACCAGTGTGATACAACTCATCAAGGCAGTCAGCCACCTTGGCCAAGTTTCAGCTTGCTGTGCGACCATCCGATGGCCTTGGCGGCTTCAGCTAGACAAACAAGTCAGTGAGCGTGCAGGTGGGCATTCATTGGTCTCCTTAGAGGCATTGGCTTCCTCAGGTTCCTAAGTTGAAGAATGTATTGAACCTTCAATTGCCTCACCTGTCAGTTCTGTTGTGCAGCATATGGTGTCATCTGCCTCAGTGTAAGTTTCCATGGTTGAGTTGTCTCCACTGGAATTTTCATATCAGTTTTCTGCTGATGAACAAATAGAGCCTCAGCCCAGGTTGGTTGGCTTCACTTGACTCCAGCTTATTCTTGGCATCTTGCGCAGTCATAGCCAGCTTGAATTCAGTGTGGCAGAAGCATTTGGTGATTGCTGCTTCTTCTGTCACCATCATGAGCATGGAGTTTGGAATGATATGTTGTATACCTTCTTATCGATGGCCTTGAGAACCTGCAAGATCAGCTGCTGTCAATAGTTGATGTTTACCCTGATTCATCATTCATTCCTGCCCCCTGATTTTTTGGCTGGAGCTTGGCTGTGATGTTGACTTCACCCCATGGTTTTCCACTTGTTCTATCGAGTTCATCTTGTGAAGGTCCAATCGGCAGCACTTTGAATGTTCTTACAGGTTTTGCTGTACTTGAAGGGTTTTAATGTTCTTTCACAGAGATCACTCAACCTTGGTGAATGGATTGCCTGTAATTATTTGTTCTAGCCTGGTCTCAGTCGGCTCTGATAGGGTGTTGCGAGCAGACACATGATAAGCATTCATAAGTACGCCAAATCTGGACTTACCAATTTGGAACACCAGTTTATCACCAACAACCTTCTAATTCTCCAGGTGGGAATGGCTGACAACAGGAGTTTTGTGTTATTCAAATTTGACTCTGTGGGATTATGTGTGGGCACTGAAGATGACTACCTATAAACCAAACATTTCTGTACTATTTCTGCAAAGTTGAGCATTCATCAGAAGAATTTTACATCATTAATAATGAGTTTTTATGCTTACAGCAAAGGTTTCTCAACCCTTGACCCCAATTGTTCCCTGACTGAGGAGGAACCAGGGCTAAAAGGGACCTACATCATAAATGCATGCAACTTAGTTGGAAAGATAAGGTCACCATAGTCTTACATCGTAGGGCTGCTCTCTCATTAGGGAGAAATGGCTAGTGGTGATTTAACCTGAGGGTCACTATGTCTCAAGTGAGGGGAGGGGTTGCGAAGGAAAATCCTTCATGGTGACCTCAAGTGGGATATAGAAATTGAACTCACACTGTTGGCATCACTCTGTATTTACGAAGCAGCCATCAAGCCGAACAAACTAAGTGACCCCATTAGATATTGTAATCACACAGCCAGAAGTTAACTGTTCATTTAAGAGTATATAGTCCTTGGAATAAGATTGAACAAAAGTACTTTCCTCTTTTCTGCCTGAGGAGAAATTGTAATTATAGAACCATGCAGCATTAAGTAGCAATTCATTCTTTTAGTCCTCAGTATTTTAAACATTTCCTGTGGTTTTGTGAGCATGATCACTGAGTACAGTGTGGTAATCTCAATCATCTGTTTTGCTATTGCTTTTGTAATTTGTTCAGGTCACATCTTTAAACCCTGAATTGGGCAATAAAATATAATGACTATATAAGGTCACCTACACTGCAAGTATAAGTAGAGAATTACATCAAATAGTGGTTTCACATTAAGTGAGGTAATCTCCAAAAATTACTTAACTCTGAGGTTTGGTCTGAACACAATGCACTGTGGTACAAATAAAAGATTTTTCATAATTAATGGAAAAAGGCAAAGGCCATCTTCATTTACATTATCTTGTTTACATGGTAACAAATCTATTCCTAACACCTGAGCCATCTCCGTGTATTGCAATCAGTAACTGCTTGCTTCTGAACTCACAGTATGCCTCCTCAATTTCCGTCTTTATTTTAATTCTCATCACATCTGTAGTGCTATCAATGCCAACATTTCTGACAACCAGCACCCCCATCACATATCAGTGACTGACACCAACTGAACCATGGGGTTAGGTTTCTTATTAAGTTTCTGAGTAAGCTAAATAAGCCACTGAGACAGCAAACCATATGTAATGACGTAAGTGATTTACATGTAATAATGGATCAATGCCAAAATCAGCATGATAAGAATTACTCCCTTGATATATCTGAAATATACAGAACATTTATCTAATATTCATGAATTTACTGTCCATTCTAATTGAACTGCAGATTTGATCCCTCAGTTATTAAATCTCTTAAGTGGTCATATTTGTGATAATTATTTGGCAGCAATTGATATGATAATCACATACTTGTTTAAATAATATTTTGGTAATTTTAGACTCTTCTGTTTTGCTTTGTGATTCTGGGAGGTTTTGGAATTTTGACTGACATCAGGAAGGTCAATCAAAACGTACAGCTCGCTGCACTCAGGCAAGTGACTGTGCTCAGTGTTTACAAAGAAGCGCAGTGCAGTGAACATGGAGTATCAAAGTCTTCTTGTTTGCACTAATATAACACACTAATTTACACAAATATTTACATAACTGGCACACTTTGTTCCCTGACCTTCTTCAAAGTCCCACAAGTAGTTCAAAGAATATTCACTCTTTGAGGCATAGGTTGCTTTTCTATCCTTGGAATAGATTTGATCTTAATGCTTCCTTACAAAGGTTATCCTTCTTCCTCTTTGGTCAACTCTTGGGATTCAAAATGACTTACTTCCATTCATATTTGATGAGGTCTGAAGTAAGAGTGCATACCAATACGAGATGTGTCGACCACAGGGATGCTTTTGAAGGATTGGGTGCAGGAGTTCTCCTCGAACACCCTAGCTTCATATTTCCACCGAAGTTTCTCAATGTGTTTGGCATCTTTCCAAAAGAACCCTCTCTAGTTTCGTTGGTAACAAGCCAGACTTTTCCATGAGTCAGCAAAGACGTTTGACCTCTTGAGGAATGCTTTGAAGATTTCTCTGAAGTGGTCCTGTTGTTCCCCCTGCCTGAAGATGAAGGCGCCCGCGTGTTAAGGTGCCCTCATGTTAAGACATCTTTATACCACATGTATAGGATGTTGCAGAAATGACTCCAATTGTAATGGGTAGGCAGAGAAAGTCTCACTGTTCCCAGGCCTATCCCAGGCAAAGTGTCTCCAAACTCCATGCTGAGGCTTTCCTTTGATCAGCCAGAGCTTATCTGTTTCACTTGCCTGTCCACAAGCAGGCAGATAAATATGTAAATATGCTATCACACAACTTCCACACCATCTCTAGCACGATGGGCCACAGGCAAGACCTCTTTGGCTCAATGATCTAATGGTCTCCCATTCTACCTTTACCTGGGTCCTATCTTTGGGCCCATCTTTCCAGAACAGGGATGGTTAGATCCACAGGACCTTGCTGTTCTATTGATCTTTTTGTCAAATCATTATAGACAAACATTGTACAAACCATAGTTGCATAGTGAAGTTTCCAACATTTATGATTGTTAACTGCACATTCATGGCTGAAGGAGATTTATCACCAGTGTGTAGATGGCTGCTAATGACACCATTATCATTACCAATTTCACATTTCAGCATTAAACTCATCAATGATTTTCACAACAAAGAAGGGGTCCATTCAGCCCATCCTACTTATGCTGGCTCTTTGAAAGCGCTATCAAATTACTACCACTGTATTGTTCTTCCCCCCAAAAATTCTTTGTCAAGTAGTTTTTCCACTTCCCTTTTCACAGTTCTTGCCAATTACATTAAAACTGGACCATCTATTACTGATCGTCCTGCAGAAAAGGCAAAGAAATAGTCTCTTCATGTCGATATTTTAAAATCCTTCATAATTTTGGACACCTTGATCAAATCTCTTTTAAGCTTTAATACTTCTTGGAAAATTGTTACAACTGGGGTGACCCGGTGGTTAGCACTGCTGCGTCATAGTACCAGCGACCCAGGTTCGATTCCAACCTTGGGCAACTGTCTGTGTGGAGTTTGCACATTCTCCCTGTGTCTGCCTGGGTTTCCTCCGGGTGCTCTGGTTTCCTCCCACAATCCAAAGATGTGCAGGTTAAGTGGATTGGCCATGCTAAATTGTCCATAGTGTTAGGTGCATTAGTCAGGGGTAAATGTAGCGAAGTAAGTCTGGGTGGGTTACTCTTTGGAGGGTCAGTGTGGACGTATTGGGCCAAAGGCCATGTTTCCACACTGTAGGGAAACTAATCTAATCTTTTCTAGTTCATCCACAAGGCTGAAGCACTTAAAAGGCAACTGGATTGGTATATGAATAGGAGGGTTTAGCGGAATATGGGGCAAATGCTGGCAAATGGGACTAGATTTATTTAGGATATCTGGTTGGCATGGACAAGTTGGATAAGAGGGTCTGTTTCTGTGCTGTATATCTGTGTGACTCTGTGACTCCTCATCCCTGTTACCATTCCAGTCAATCTCTTCTGGACAGTGACTCAGAAATAACAATGAAAAATAACCAACTCTCACATTATCAAAAAAATGTTATCCAGTCAATTTTATTAAAGCCACAGCTTTAAGATTAATAATAATAATTGGTACAAAAAGAAAACATAATAATTAAATGAAAAATAATTAAATGAAAAGCTGAATACTTGGTGAACTGGGAAAAATTGAATATTTTTGTTCTTGACTGTTAAAATGTGCAAGTTTGTTTGGTTTTTACACCAAAACTTGGCATCATTCCAACAATATGCATTGCAATAGGACTCTTCATGTGCAGGAAGGTGCATCAACCATTTAACATAAGACAGAGGAACCAAAGCTGGAGAAAAAAGGAAACATGAAAATGATGAGGAGGCAGAGAAGACCAATAGTACACAGTTGAGGGCAGGCCTTTGAAGCTGTTTCTAAAAGCTCGGCAACAGATGGCAAAGTAACTAGAGGAAGCTTAAATCATTAAATGTAAATCATTAAGTAAAACATGCCATGTTACTACTAGAGCTCAAAGGCAAAAAAATGCAGAAAAGGCAAAGCACAAGTTTAGGCCTAGATTAAAAGGCTTCTCAAGTTGTACTGTATACTGCAGCACTAATCTAAATCCCACTTCATCTGAAAAGCTTTGTTGTAAACTTCAGAATATACCTTCATTCAAAGAAGAATTTTATCATGTAACAAAAATTATTAACAAATATCTTTCCTGAGATAAATGTAATATCTTATTTACACAGTACCATTGAATTGAATCTTCTTCGGCATTTGCACAACCTTTTATCCCTTAAGCAGTGCATGTGTCAGCTATAATCTGATGTACGTACTGTACAGCTGGGACTCTACTCAGGCTGTTTACACAGATACAGTGCAAACTGTTTTATTTCATAATGAATTTAAAATCATCGATTAGAGTTGTGTATTTTGAAGCTGTACTATTTTTAAAACTAAATCTAATTTGGGCTCTTGGCAAGTTTGATACAAAACTGAACCAGGAACTTTATGTAAATAGAGATAAGACAGTAAAATACTGTGACTACTGAAAACAATGTATTTATAAAGATCTTTCATCTTGACATCATCAGAACCTGTACTTTCAATGGTTATTAATTGTTGAGAGTATCCATGTAAAATGTGAAACTATACAGCCTACCAAACACCCTTAGGTTTGAATCTTGGTACAGATTTTGGTGCAAATATGCAATCAAAATCAAATTAGTTTTAGCTTTTCCTGGTTTTGTCACAATGTGAAGAGCCTTGGAAATGTGAGGCCTCATCAAGGCACTATTCGTGTTCTAGAATGCTCTCCCTTTTGGTCAATCATGATGGTGGTTATAGAGGAAAGCATAATTGAGACTGCTCTAGTATTGTGGACAAAGGTAGTTAAGAGGCAATTGGCTTCAAAAGGAATAAATTGCAGAATAAAATGATGTTCCAAATTAGTAAAATTATCGAGTCTGCAAAAATCAAATTATTATTTGGAGTACGTTCTCCAAGAACCTTTCATTTGGATTTTGTTTGCAAAGTGCTGTGATAGAAGTTGCGATCTGTGCCTAAAGAATGATTGTACTGTAGGTGTAAATCACTTCTTCTTCTTAAGCAGTCCTTCAGGATTGAGGATGACTTGCTTCCACTCCAGTTTGATGCATTTTGAGATGGCTGTTTACTCTAATGCACGGTTTGCAGACTTTTCCATCTGTGGGCAGGTGATATTTGAAGAGTTGGAAAGTTGGGGTTTTCTGTGATGACTTGTCGTTGACTCTGCATGTCTCCAACCAAGTTTCTCAGTGTATATGGTGACTTCTCAGATGAGCACTCTCCATTTTGTTCAGTCACAAACCATGGCTTTCCATGAGCCGAGGGCATTTTTGATCACTTTACGAAAGTTTTGAGGACATCCATAAAGGGGTTTTGCTGTCCTCTTGGGAGTATTCTCCAGCAACTAAGTTATGAGTGGAACAGTTGCTTTGGTATTATGCTGTCAGACATATAAATGACATGTCCCACCTCATTCATAAAGCCAGGAAGTATGGGATACAGGGAGATTTGGCTATCTGGATTCAGAATTGGCTGGCTGACAGAAGGCAGAGAGTGGTTGTGAATGGAAAGTATTCTGCCTGGAGGACAGTGTTGAGTGGGGTCACGCAGGGCTCTGTTCTTGGGCCTGTGCTCTTTGTAGTTTTTATAAATGACTTAGATGAGGAGGTTGAGGGGTGAGTTAGTAAATTTGCAGATGACACAAAGGTTGGAGGTGTCATCGATAGTATCGAGGGCTACTGCAGGTTGCTGCGTGACATAGACAGGATGCAGAGCTGGGCTGAAAAATTGCAGATGGAGTTCAACTTGGATAAATGCGAAGTGATGCATTTTGTAAGGTCGAACTTGAATGCTGAATATAGGATTAAATACAGGATTCTTGGCAGCATGGAGGAACAGAGGGATCTGGGTGTGCAAGTACATAGGTCCCTCAAAGTTGGCACCCAAACATATAGGGTTGTTAAGAAAGCATATGGTGTTTTGGCTTTCATTAACAGGGGGATCGAGTTTAAGAGCCGCGAGGTTTTGATGCAGCTCTACAAGTCCCTGGTGAGACCACACTTGGAATATTGTGTCCAGTTCTGGTCGCCCTACTATAGGAAAGATACAGATGCTTTGGAGAGGGTGCAAAGAAGGTATACCAGGATGCTGCCTGGACTGGAGGGCTTGCCTTATGAAGAAAGGTTGAATAAGCTTGGACTTTTCTCTCTGGAGAGAAGGAGGAAGAGAGGAGACCTGATCGAGGTGTACAAAATAATGAGAGGAATAGATAGAGCCAATAGCCAGAGACTTTTCCCCAGGGCAGGATGACTGCACGAGAAGTCATGGTTTGAAGATATTAGGAGGAAGGTATAAAGGAGACGTCAGAGGTAGGTTCTTTACGCAGAGAGTTGTGAATGCATGGAATGCGTTGCCAGCTGTGGTGGTGGAAGTAGAGTCATTGGGGACATTTAAGCGACTGTTGGACATGCACATGGATAGCAGTGAGTTGAGGGGTGCGTAGGTTAAGTTACTATATTTTACATTAGGATTAAATCTCGGCACAACACCTTAGGCCAAAGGGCCTGTTCCATGCTGTACTTTTCTATGTTCTATGTTCTATGAGCATTGGTTTTGTGTGATTGGCACCTTGATGATTGGCAGACTGGCTTCAGAGAGGACACTGAGTTGGACTACCTTTTTTGCTACTTCATCTGGAGAGCCTTGCAAGGGCAGCATTTATGATCCCTCCCCAAAGCTTACTGGATACAAATGCAACTTCAAATAGAAAAGATAATTTTCATGAGCAAGTAATTGGTATAATTCTTTACATCTTGCACGTTTGCTTTTAATAGGAATATTTCCAACTGAATATTGATATCCTATTGAAGTCTGCTATTTTAGGAGGATGAGGGTATGGCTTTGTTTAATTGGTTGCAGTTTCTAATAATTTTTAGTGAATTTTTTTATTGATGTGTGCTGACATTAAGGGACAAAAGCACAATTATGTCAGTAATTATCCATGCAGATTAGAAATTTATTGATAATTTATTCCATGCATATATAGAAATGACAGGTAATTTGATAGAGTTTTTTGTGATTCTGGTAATATCAAAAGAAAGTAAAACCATCCCATTATAATTCAAAAGCTTCTAGAGAGAAAAAAATAATAATATTTTGCCATGGACTGTAATGGCATTATTGGGAATCAACATTGGTTTGCCAGATGTATTTTCGAATTATGATGCAGTTGTGCAGGAGGTGGATGCAAATGAAGAGCTGCCCAAGTAAAATTTACATGTTGAATCTATTAAGACTGCATCAAACAAATTCATGTCATTGTCTATTAGAGCTAGTTATTTTATGAATGAATGATTTCTGAAGTTATGTGCTTACTGTCAAACTGGGTTGTTGAACCTCAACAAATTGAGAGTCAAGGCAATATTTGGCTCTTGGGAAAGTCAAGATAACGTTGAATTTTGCCGTATGAGTAAAATTAATGAAATGCCAGGTTTTTATTTTTGAAAGGTCAGTGACATTTTAGATTTATGCCTTGATGGGAAATCTGAGACAATGCAAATTTTCACTTTGTATCACGAAATTCAATTACAGTGCAATTCACCAGGTGAAAGTTTCATGCGATGGAGTGACCTAAGAAACTAATCCCATTCAGTCCATTTAGGCATGTTAATTTTCCCATGTAAATAAATTTTGCAGAGGAAGCAGGTGATTGAAAAATCCTGTTTTCCTTCTATTTGGTAATGGTCATGAGTGTCTCACAAAGTAGTTTCAATAGCAACTGCTGGTTTTGAATGGAGGTTCACATTTACAGACACCTGGATGGTAAAAGGCCTTCCTGTTCATTACACAGATCCTGTCAATGTTAACTATAATAGCAATTGGAATTATTTTGGTTTCCTAATCTCGATCTAGACTCAGATTCATGGCTTCAGCTGGGGTTTATATTCAAATCAACGAGCTTAAAAGAGCATTTTCAATTTGTTTCGCATTTTCAAAGTCTACCAATGGCAAATAGCAGAATTATTTATTCTGCCAAAGTTTTTTTTTCCCAGCAATAGAGTTGTTTCCTAATTATATGCACACCTGTCAAGGTTTTTTCTAACTCAGTCTTATACAAAATCTCTGCCCATTCATGCAATTGCCAGAAAACACAAGATTGAAAACAACAAATTATAATGATTTGGGGGAGCTGATGTTGGACTGGGGTGTACAAAGTTAAAAATCACACAACACTAGGTTATGGTCCAACAGGTTTAATTGGAAGCACTAGCTTTTCAAGTGCTGCTTCTTTATCAGGTGGTAGGTTCAGGGAGTAACTGTTAATTAATGGAAGGAGCTGGGAATGACTGGCTGTTGCTTTATTCATGTGGAATCTAGAAGAGCATTTCTGCTTGTTCAACAGAAATTGTTTAAAATTCACCATTTGGTCTATGCAAAGCTGACTAGTAGATGGTTAATGTAACAAGTTGCATCTAGTAAAATGGATCAGGTTTTTGACTGAAAACATTGAGATATTAAATTTTTCTGTTATGCGCTTGTTGCATTTTGGAGTGTTTGCTATGTAAGCCTTCATCACTACCCTGTTTACCTGCGACTCCACTTCTAACAAACTATGAACCTGCACTCCAAGGTCTCTTTGTTTGGTAACACTCCCCAGGACCTCACCATGAAGTGCACAATTCTGGATTAGTGGTGCTGGAAGAGCACAGCAGATCAGGCAGCATCCAAGGAGCTTCGAAATCGACGTTTCGAGCAAAAGCCCTTCATCAGGAACGCCCCTAGTGCTCACCTTCCACCCTACAACCTCACCATGAAGTGCATAAGTCCAGTCCTGATTTGCTTTTCCAAAATACAGCACCTCACATTTATCTAAATTAAACTCCTCGGCCTATCTGATCGAGGTCTTCTTGGCTGTCCACTACACCACAAATATTTGCAAACCATATCTCCTATATTCACATCCATGTAATTTATATAAATGACAAAAAGCAGTGGAACCAGCAACGATCTTCACAGCTCATTGGAACGCCTAATCCTGAGGGGACTATATTAAAAGGAAGTTTCCTTTTTTGGGAGAATCTGGAACTAAGATAATTAAAATAAAAGGGTCACCTCTTTAAAACGGAGATGAGGAAACATTTAATTTTCTCTCAGAGGCTAATGAGTCTCTGGGATTCCTATCTTCAAAATATTTTTAAGGCAGAGTTAGATAGATCCTTGATTACCAAGATGGTGAAGGAATATTGGGGCATGCAGGAGTGGAGTTAAAATCAGATTAGCCGTGGTCTTATTGAATGTCATAGCAGTCTCAGAGAGCCAAGAAGCCTACCCGAGTTCCTTGTTCGTGTGTTTATATAGCAGTATTGCTGTTCCTTCACTGTCGCTGGGTTAAAATCCTGGAACTCCCTCCCTAACATCACTAATGGTGTACTTGCTCCACAAGGATTCCAGTGAATCAAGGAGGCAGCTGGCCACCACCTTTTTGTGGTAATTAGGAGTAGGTAATAAATACTGCTTTGCCAGCAATGCCCGTTTCCCAAGATTGAATGTTTAAAAAAAAACTAGGAAATGTGATTCACTCCAATTTACCAGTTCATTTAAAAGGAAATGTTTATAAGCCCAAATAGTATTCTGGCTTAGGACTGAAGATCCATGCACTCCAGAACTAATTGAACCTTTATAAAGTATAGTTATGACATTGCTAACTCCCAAATATTCTGAAAAGAATATCCAGGTTTGCCCTAGTCACAGAACCAGGAAGAAAATATAACCCAAACAACATCCTCTCGACCATCACCAAAGCAATGGAAGAATTCATTGATTGTGCAATTAAATGGAGTTACTCTTCTCCAACCATTTAAAATCTTGTATTGAGAAATGGAATCAGCAACCACAGCCCGCCATTCTGAGCTGAGGGGACTCCCTCTTCCGGGGCTTGGAGAATACACGCAGTGCCCAACAGTGTCCATGCCTTAAATTATTGAACGGAACTTGTGTCCATTGACTGCAATGATTAGCGATTTTTGGATCTCTCTAACATTATCACTCAGTTTACTCGGTTGTCAAGTGTCTCATTGATGAAATAGTTGTAGATTGGCAAGATGACTCATAA
Organism: Chiloscyllium plagiosum; assembly: GCF_037043375.1. Lineage (NCBI taxonomy): Eukaryota > Metazoa > Chordata > Chondrichthyes > Orectolobiformes > Hemiscylliidae > Chiloscyllium > Chiloscyllium plagiosum. Next base: position 76,950,826 of record NW_028270143.1, read on the forward strand.
TCCTTTGATTATAGTAGTATTAGGCTGCCTGTCATTTAATGGGTTTTACTTGTCACTATTAATTCTTCTTAATCTTGGTCTGTATTTGGTTAGTTGAGCTTTATTACTGTCATAGCACATGTCATTTTTCTGATGAAGTGAGGAGTTATCCTTAAAGTTATGCAGATTAAATACAATAGTTGTTTATTTCTGAAAACCTTTGAGATGACATTAAGATGATTATTTTGTTGATCAATTATTCACATTGGAAATGGTATATTGGAAAAGATCTCCCATTACTTACTGGGAAATAAAGCGCTGTCACAGCAGTAATCTTCCATGACTTAATCCACCAAGCAAATGTAATTGACAGTGGTTCGGGCAACGGTTTTTATTTTCTATACTGTCCTTCAGCGAACAATTGCAGATCTTCACTTTTGAATCTCAGACCTTGAGTTTCTCAAACAGATGATACAGGTATGAAGAAATTATTGTGAAATGATGTACCAATAACTACTTCAGTGAGCTGAATACATTGTTATAATAGATTTATAAATGTAGTTCTAAATGTTTTGGATGACTTTTACAATAGATCCGGACAACTGGAAGAAATTAGGCCTTTCAACTCTTGTCAAACCCAACGTTTCATCAAAGACCTGAGCAAATCATATCTTTTGTTAACCATATTCTTTGAAAATAATGCAGGAGTTTCAGTGCATGCAAAAGTAATCTCCTGATTTATGTGGAGACAAATTTCTCAAAAGCTTTAATAATGATTCTAGCACAAAATGTAAGAGGAAATTAATAAGTTTGAAGAGAAAAATAGCAATGTGGAACAGAACCACCTTTGCTACTGCACTTTCCAGGTTTGCTGGAATGTTTCAATATTCAATTCAGAACAGCATGCTATATTGTGTTTCAGGTGACTGCTTTGGTATATATTTTGAGTTTGCTTGGGCTTGAGGTCTTATCTAAGCATTTGATAGATAAATATTTCGGATGCCTTTCGATGCTTAATAATAACATTTAAATTAATACAAAGCTGCTGAATATGCACTTCATAAATATTGCTGTTCAGAAATAATGATGCCCTGCTGTGCAATTAACTAATAGAGTACATGGAGCCAAATTTGACACAGACTATCAACTGATTCCAAAATTAGGTCAGATATAAAAGCTGAATTTTCAGTAAGAGAGGAGGGTATCTGTCAAATTTTTATAAAGGCAGAAATAGCTGTTGTTGCTTGAATCATGAAGCCATAGCATAGTTACAGAAAGGGAGCATTCATTCTCATGTTTATGCGGGCTGCCCACAAGAACAATTAATTTCTTCCCACTCTTTACAAATGTGCATTCTTCAGGTAACTATCCAATTCTCTACCTCAATTGATCTCACAGGCAGTGCACTCCACATTCTAACAATTTGCTATGTAAATAGGTAGTGACTACTGTTAACAAACAGGGTTATTTAGATCTGATGTGAAGGTTAGGATTTTGGTTTTGGGTCAGATTTTAGATGGGATCAAATTGGGGGTCACAAATTTGCATTGCAAGGGGAACAGTTCCCAAGTAATGAGTTTCCTCAAATCGGCTGACTAGTGGCCAAGCGTGGGCTTGTAGAGTGCAGGGTTGGAGAGCCAATAAAAGGCCCAACAGCCCAGAAGAAGCAGAAGCTGCTTTTTTCTTTTCTTTTGGAACAGAACATGTTAGCTGTGTGGAAATTGTAATAAACTGGAAGTTAAAAATAATGGTAGACATCAATGGAGTAAAGTCAGACAGGTCCAAATAAATAACAGTTTGCAAGATTAATGAATTTTATTTTGTTTCACATTTCTGTGCTACACAGAGTGTTGCTCCCACTAGACATGACAGTTTACATGAACAAATCTTGATGATGTCTGTTGAGGAATATAAAGTAGCCAGGACACAGTAGCTATCTCCTTTGTTCTTCATCAAATAGTACAACAGGAAATTTACATCCACATGAAGGGCATTGAAAGATAGCACGTGACAGTGCAGCACTCCTCAGTACTGCATGGGACTTCCTTACTGTGGATGCTGTACTCAAATCCTGGATGGACTCCAGCATTGGCCATCACCTTATATTGGCAAATGGTGTGTGGTGTTTGGATGGTTACCCCGAATGTGAAGTACAAAGTTTGGTTGCTAATAGTCCCAATGGAAGATCTAGTTAATTGGACCACATTTTAATACGGCCAGTAATGGGAGGAACCGTCTTGCAGTAGATTTATAGAACTGGAGGAACAACCCAGCATCACAAAGATAAATTGAGTGATAGGCTGTCTCCCCTTTGACTACACCATCAACTGTTAGCAGAGCATAAGGAGACTAATCTGACTATAACTGCCCTAATGTAACAGTCAAGATCTAATGACCATCACAGGATCTTGATTAACATATTAAAAGATCCTACTATGATGTAAATTCTGTATTTCTCCAGCTGTCTCTAGCATTGCCCTATTCCCACTTGTCAAAACCTGCCACAGAGGGGGTAGCTTTCAACCTCAGTGAGCTAGATAGCTAGTGATAGCAGACTCACATCCTGTTGCACATCTGTATTCACTTTGGAAAGGAAAATTGTGGTGACATCTGCAACAAAAAGACAGCTTACAATAACTAGTTTGCCAATCCCTTGCTGAGGTGAAGAATGGTTGGTATTATATTGAGTTGAATTTGATCAGCAATCGGATCAGTATTAATTTTGTGGAGTTTTATGGAAGATTCCTCTCTGTGAGGCCTGCCAATATTACTCTCACTATTTTCCCATAATCACCTCATTACCTATGACCAATTCTCCTGTGATGCCACACACATCTTATGTTCCACGGGTGGAAGTACTCACCACTGGTGGAACCTCCTGGGAGTCTTGGCACTGGTGCCATCTTTGAAACACTCCCATTTCCTTGGTATGGCATTGTCAGCCAGAAGTTGCCCTTGTTCCTCCACGTAGTGGGAGGGAAACCAAAATCGAGTACATCTCAAAGTACATAAGTGGCATGGCTGACACTTTACCATACATTCAAGTGCACATTAATATTTGTGTTGCTGTTTAAGAGCCAAGCTACACAGCTAACTCACCTTTGGCCTTATCGCGTCTTAGAACTCTGTGGAAGGGAATAATACTCTTCCAAAACTCCCAGTGTAGCCCAATATTCTCTCATTGTTGAATTCAAGACCATAATATACAGGAAAGCCTTCAAATGGATGAAAAAAATCAACCATGTGTCAAATCAATTCAGCAACAGCCAAAGTAAACAGCTAAAAACAAACAGAAACTATATTTGCATCTGGAAACAAAAAAGAACTGCTTGCTTTCATCCAGCTCTCATATACTGGAACTGGGTGTCATGTCAATCCTGTCTAGCTTGTTGCACTTGACACTGCTTTTCTATGTCCTCATCTTGCACCTCCCAACTCTGCCATGTCCATTACGTCTGCTTCAGTTTGGCAGAGCACAGTATGCTTGGATTATGCAATCCACACCATCCAGGATGCTGTGCAATGCTCCCTCAGACCAATCCAAGCATTGGAACCTCAACCTCAATCTCCCAGATCTACTGTATGCTCCACAATGGTGTGGTCCAAGCATGGGCATTTTTGTAACTATACTTGGTCTCAGTTGGGGGGGGTTGAGTAACAGAGTCATGGTCCCTGGTTGTGGAGGGTAGCCTTGCCTCCTAGTAATCATCTTTTTTTAAGGCATTCAATCCTTGACAAATACTCCTCTATACATTGGGACATGGAGTACAAAAACAAGGAGCCCACGGAGTTCCTCTCCATGGACCTTTGACCTCGGGACCTTAGTCTGATCAATGTAACACATGAAGTACTGCACAAATATAGTCAGAAATTGTTAAGGTGGTATGATTAGTGATACCTTATCGTCTCACCCCACATCACTCAATGAAGGCAGCAATGTAAAAAGAGCATGTTAGTGATTGCGTCGAGTTCAAGACAAGAGGAAATCAATTCTATGCCCTGTGCTGCTGTTGATATTTCAGATTGTCTGGTGAATTGTGGCCCACAGGTGCCACTTAAGATCAGTTCTGCTTCACAGAGATGACTATCTTCAATCTGCGATGACTAATGATACAGTCAAGATTGCTTATGACCAGGATTTGTATCCCACACAGTTGAACATTGCATACATTTCATGTATAAGATGCTATGATCAGACAACTTCATCCTGTATTGAGTCAGTGCAGATCAATGTCATTGCCCCTTAAAGGACATTACATCACTCATAAGTAGAGCCTACATGCTCAGACAGAAATAAAACACTTCCTCCACCTACTCTGGATATGGTCGTAGTCATCTTCCATTTCAATAGCGTTTACAAGTCTCCTGAATAAGGAAGGCAATACAGGTCAAACTTGATACAGTGAGTCACAGACTCAGCTTGGTATTAAGAAGGTCTGCACCCTCAAATATCTGTGTTCCTCTTTCCTGACACTTCCTGACTGGCCCATGGCATACTGAGTCTTCACATAGTTTTGCACATCTCTGAATTATAGCTTCACCTCTCAACATTACCCTTGAGGTCAATACAGGGTGAAGTTGTCTGATCAAAGCATCTTACACGTAAAATGTATGCAATGCTTGATATGTGGGATACAAATCCTGGTCATTAGCAACCTTGACTATGTCACTGGTCATTGCAGATAGTCATCTCTGTGGCTTAGTTGGATTAGTCATACCAACAATCATGCTGTATTGTACGCCTCTTGAGGTCAGGGTGGTGGTGACCATGGAGGGCAGTTAAGAGTCATTGCTGTGGGTCTGGTGTCAAATATAGGCCAGACCAGGTAAGGATGGCAGTTTTGTCCCCGAATAGATATTGATGAACCAAATAGGTCCGACAATCAACTCAAAGTCATTATTAGAGTCTTTATTCTAGATTTGTATTGAATTCAAACTCCACCATGTCTGTGGCAGGATTCGAAACTGTGTTCCCTAGAACATAACCTGGGTCTCTGGATTAACAGTCCAGCAATAATACCACCAGCCCCTGCAGTATTCCTCCAATGCACTATCATCTTCCCTCATTTGTAATAAGTCCCCTCCCTTCACAGTTACTGTGTCCTTTGCATCGCATTGTACTGTCTCCAATCCCCAGAATCATGTTTCCCAGCTTCCCCACTATAGTGCATTCACTGATTAACTCCCTTGGACTGACTGCAGGTGGACCGATGTCTAATTTGGATGGAAATCCCCAACTGATGTGTGATTCAACCCTTGACCTATCTGTGCACTGTTCTCTAATTGATTTCCCACGACTGTTCAACTCTGGTCTCCTCACTATCGGAAGGATGTTATGAAGCTTGAAAGGGTTCAGAAAAGATTCGCAAGGATGTTACCAGGGTTGGAGGGTTTGAGCTATAGGAAGAGGCTGAGTAGGCTAGAGCTGTTTTCCCTGGAATGCTCTAAGTTGGTATGGATCATCTGACTGTGACTATGCAAAGTAGCTGACTGAATGTATGCAAGTCCCTGGACTTGACTTCCTTGGCTGAACAGTATCTCCCTTGACTTCACCAAGGACTATTCCTCTTCAACTTTAAAACAGCCATTCAGGGGAGGCTACAGGCTGGTGGTATTATTGCTGGACTGTTAATCCAGAGACCCAGGTTATGTTCTAGGGAACACAGTTTCGAATCCTGCCACAGACATGGTGGAGTTTGAATTCAATACAAATCTAGAATAAAGACTCTAATAATGACTTTGAGTTGATTGTCGGACCTATTTGGTTCATCAATATCTATTCGGGGACAAAACTGCCATCCTTACCTGGTCTGGCCTATATTTGACACCAGACCCACAGCAATGACTCTTAACTGCCCTCTGTGCAATTAGGGATGGGCAACAAATGGGACGAGCAGTGACATCCTCATCCTGTAAATGAATAATAAAATAATTTTGGTTGATGTCCATGCAGAGTGTTTACCATGGACACTGCTGGCACATTGGGCAGATGTGGGTTTGATGTAGCACAGTGATCATGTCCACTACCTTGACTGATACCTGCTGACCACCTATTAAACTGCCTGGGTTTGTTTCTGTGTTAAAGGACATGGCAAGACAGAAATACTGTGAGCCTATAACACAAGGCACGACTGAGATGTTGTTGGCGTTCAATTAGGCACAAAGTGATAAAGCACTAAGAAAATACATGTTAAGCTCTGAAATGCACTCTGGTCAAATCTGTGAGCTGGTGCATGCCATAGTATGCAATTTGTCCTGGCAACAGCATTCCAATGAAAGGTGCCAGTATACTCCAAAATGATGCATTGAAATTCAGAACTGTATTGGAGATGTGCGACCAGGGTTTAATGGGATTGATACATGTCTGATGTATATATCTGTGATTGGGAAGTGGGGCTGGGGGAAGCAATCCCAATCTGTGGAGTCTGCCCTAAGTTGGTAGCAACTGTTTCCAAGATGGAAGGCCAGAGGCAAGCTGCAGTCACCAGGTAACTGATGAAAATGGTCACCATCTAGTTTCTGCCCAAGGGTGAGAAACTGCTTATTAATGAGGTGAGATAAGATGAGATCTTAATGCATGCAAATAGGCCTCAACACTTGGTTGGAGAACTAGACTTCATGCTCTCAATGTTGAGAATCTCATGACTGCCAATCTCACCCTATATCACACTAATGCCCATGTGTTCAGAGGCCAGGGAAATGCTGCTCCTATAGCAAATAGTACTCGCCAGCACATGCTCCTGACAAACCAGGGGTGAGTGCCATTTGCAGGCTCCCCTTTCAGCTGCAGACAAATATAATTTTACATGGTTTCCACATGAATTATGGTAAAAGATTATAAGAATATATTTAACCGATTGTGTAGCTTCAACAAGTTCATTGATCCTTTCCTGAAAGGCCATTTTTGTGTGGGATTTCAGTAATGACTATTATTCATTCCACTTGATGTAACTTTATGGAATAGCTAGTCCAATTACCAAACTTCGCACAGAAATATTTAATATGCTAAAATTAATGTATAACAAAGAACTGTGGATGCTGGAAATCTGAAGCAAAAACAGAAATTGCTGAGAAGCTCAGCAGGTCTGACAGCCTCTGTGAGCAGAAAACAGAATTAATGTTTGGAGTCCAGTGGTTCTTCAGTTTTTTGTGTCTATGCAAGACAGAAGTAATATGCGCCTGGTATCTGTGGCTGAGAGGGCAAAGCACTAAAAGGTAAGGTAATGCAAGGCAGGGATGTTATGAGTATCTGGCGGGCTCATAGTGAGTGAGTGCTATGACAGTGACAAAGAACCCAGAGATATACCCTGTCCAATGCATGAACTGAGTGCATGTCCCTGAGCCCACGGTGTCTATGTTGCAGTGTTGCAATGATAGTTGCCTGTGAAACCTGAGATGCAACAGTGAAATGCTAAAGCATTCTGTAATTGGTTTTGGAGGTATGAGATATGTGATTCTTTGAAGCCGGCACATATCAGATGGCAATGTCCATGGATGTGAGATGCATGTGGCCAGTACCCATGGAGCATGTCCTGAAATGTTGTTGTCAGGGTTCAACATGAAGGTTCTTCAGAGAAATTCGTGAACTGTATCCGTCAGGTGCCTGCTTTGGTTTCAAAATCATCTTCTTGATGTCTTATTTGTTTGGTGAGTTTAGTAAGAAAGGAAGCTGAATAAGATGACTTGGCGCCATTAATAAGGCATTTAGCAATTAATACTCCCCATATTTGGCAACTTACTGCTGCCTAGCAAGAATCTGGCCTTGTCACAAATTGATATTGTCGAAAGTGGAAGTTTAAAATAACCTCTTCTGGTTTGTTGTCCTCAATGCTTAAGAAATCCAAGGATATACTTTTGACCACCTAGTTGGCATTAGAAGAAAAATGTGTACTACCAAATATTTGAAAGGCTATAGAGGGAAATTTATCTTAATGTCAGAATTACATCAACCTAATTTAACTTGGGAGCAAATATGTCAAGGAAATGATGAAAGGCAATCCTTATGCAGATCTGGTGTTTATTAATGGCTGTGAAAATGTATAAGAAATTATTGAACCTAGTGGGACAGTGAGCAAATAATGATAAAATTTAGCATGATCTGAAAGTCAGAAATACCCAAGATCCAGAGCTTTGCACATCTCACTAGAAAAGTTAAATTGAACTGTGGTTAAGTAAATGAAATGCACATCAAGAGCATGAGAATTTTAGCATATATGTATGTGTAGATAGATGGAATACTTTAAGTACACTTGTCATCACCATTTATCAACAGTGTAAATAACAAGAATGATATTAACTATTATCTGTGAACTAAAATACAAGAGCCTGATCTGACACTGTGATACCTCAGTGTAACTTCTCAAGGCCATTTTGCATTGTCAGAGGCTATAATTTCATCAGATAACCATTCAAGTGACAGTCACCTTTGCTCATAATTTGTTATGCTATAGAGGGTACTAAAGAACCCTTTCAGTTTGTATCATAAATTCAAGTTCGATAACAATGTAAATATTTTAATGTTTCCATTTGAGAAAATTATTGCTAATTCCCTTAAAACTATCACATAGAGCAGAATCTTATTGGGATCTGAGTGAGATGGACTACAGCAAGATTTGTGGCAGAATCAAATGAGATGTCCAGTGAAACAGATCTGGACGTCAGTAACATGTAGCTCCATTTTTATTACTGAGTGCGAAGCAAGTTTCTTGCGAGGCAACTGCAAATTTCTAACTCAGTGTGATTAAAGCATGTCAAAACGTTATTGATAGACCAACTCGCCGGATTCATTTGCAGCTTCCTATTTTATCAAATGCACCGACCAAACTAGACATTGAGAATATCTGACATGGAAGCCAAAGGGAGTACCTGGTTAATTTAACTTGCCACTTGTTTTAAAGGACATTATGTTGGATGCCAAGATATGGAGATGCCAGTGTTGGATTGGGGGTGAACAAAGTTAGAAGTCACATGACACCAGGTTATTTGAAATCACAAGTTTTCAGACCGCTGCTCCATCATCCAGTGAAGACACTCTGGGCAGTCTGAGTCCGAATGCTGTTCTCATAAGGGGTCAGAAGTTGAATATCAAGCAACCCACCACCCATGTTATTGAGTTATACCGGAATAAGCCCTACTGCCTACCATATCTATACCAAACAAAAACACCAAACTGCACCAATCCCATTTACTTGCACTTGGTCCATAGCCTACTATGCCCTGGCATTTTCTCTTAGAGGGACACACTAGCCCTGAATTCTCATAACATTACTTTTAAAAGACTTCTACTTACCTGCAATTAGTTGCTCCCAGTCTATTTTTGTCACATGCTATCTAATGGTATTGAAATTGGCCTTCCCCCAATTTAGACCCAACTTCTGCACTATCCATATCCCTTTCCATAATGATCTTTGAAACCTACAGAGCTATGGTCACAATCCCCAAAATGTTAGCCCATTGAACCTTCAACTGGCTTGTTTCCCTAGGATTAGGTCTAGCACTGTCCCATCTGTAGTAGGACCATCTATGTACTGGTACATCTTGATTCTTGCTTCACTTTTGTGAGCTGTGTTTCCTGCTGGAATGAGAGAGAAGCAGTTATTAAGGAAAATGAAATTGGATTGTAGAGCTGTTAGTTTTAGTGCAGGTGGCCTTGTCAAGTCAGTGGGAGAGTGTTGGAGTGGTGTCGGAGATTGGGGGGTGTGACAGAGAATGAGGGAAGATGTTGTGGGTATTAACAAGACAAATAGAGTGTCAGCCTTCATGGAGACAAGTACAGTAACAGCCCTAATGTGGGTAAGGAGTATCGGAGAGAAGATGGTGGTATCTTTGGTGGTGAAGTGAAGAATGTTATTGACTTACTGGTCGTTTCTTCAGATAGCTGAATTTGCACAGTGCAGGTGGAAACTTGAGATCAGGTCTGGTGTTATGGCTTCCACTGCCTCCATTGCATTCCATCCAACTCCACATCCAAGTACCTCTATGCAATTGTGGTGCAGATCTTCTGTATGCAATGTTTGGGACAAATGTAAGGATCCATTGACTGTGGACTGACAGTGCTTATCTGCATGCACAATAGGCTTTTAAGAATAGAGAAGGCACGAATGATATTGCTCTTTCGGTAGATATTTTCTGAGTGGTGAGTTGTTCTGGGAATGGTTCGAGGTAATGTGAGGCTAGAATATGATGTGAGGAATGCTGTACAGGCAGGTTAGGTAATTACTGTGGTACATTTGATAAAATAAAGTGAGAAATACCGCTAGGCCTCATGATAGAAATCCCTCCAAAAACTCAGCACGCTTTAATTTTAGCCAAAAGAAAAGGTTCAGCCCATAGTTCCTGATGATAAATAAGTCTCATGTTCAGGACCATTTGCTAAAGTGCTTCTTCCATTTCTATTTTAAATACTAAATTTATTTCATGGGCCTAGATGTTAGGCTAGGCCTGGCACACCGCTTCTCCGGCCTAAGTGCTATGGCCAAATCCACCTATGCTTTGCTATGTTGCCCCACAGCCATTGGATTGTTCATTGTCTTGAGATGGGCATTTTGCTCTCATTTCCAAGATCTGGCAAAAACAAATGTGGTGGGTTGGGAAATGAGTGCAGCACCCTGGTGTCAGCTGCAGCACTGAGAGTGGTGGCCACTGCTGGAATTGTCTCTGATCCCATCCACTGATGGCAATCATTGGTGGAGCTGAAAGCAAAGGTAACTGCGGGCAGGGAGTGGAATCTCTGAGGCCTGGCTGGCAGCTACCTGCAGGAATTGGGTGCGAGGTTTAGGGAGACCACTTGTTAGGACCTCAGTGAGTATAGAGGTGAGAGAAGTGAAGACATTGATGGGGTAGCATTGAGATTGCCAGGAGACCCAGATGGAAGGTGACTATTGCCCTTACTCACCACCCACAGCATTACATACAATTTTACATCCCCCTCACACCCCGTTCCAACCCATCCCTGGGGAATAGAGGAGAGGGTAAGAACATGAACTTCAATCCACAGAAAGAATAAGTTGTGCAAGTTGAAGCAGAAAATGCCAGAAATAGTCATCTGGAAAGCTCATTGATCTGAATTATTTGCAGCCATTTAATAGTAGGGGTGAACTCGCAAACTAAACAATTGGTTTACCAACAAACCAACCTGCCCCATTGTGATGTCCCACTGTGTTAGCAAGCTGCTAGTGGGCTCTCAGTGGGAGCAGGCGTCCTGCCTTTCAGAGCTGCAGTCCAGATTGTAGTCACAGCAGTCAGGATTGGCCATTTCTGGGATGACAGCCTGGCCCACGAGAAACACAGCCCTGGATCCTGGACCAAGGTAAGTTGGGGTATTGGCTAGGGACAGGCACATTGCGTGCAGACTGAGTGGAAGGACGTGCAGCTCTGTCTTCTGGAAGGTGGACTCTGCTGTCCTATGTGTAACCTTTGAAGATGGTCACTCTTCCTACCTTTTCCATAGCTCCCATTTTAAAAGCAATTATTTTAAACAAGCTGCTCAGGCTAAGTATGACACATCTTTGGGAAAGGTGGCAGTGGAACCCAAACCTTCTGGTCCAGAGGCCGAGACACTACCACAAAGTTACAAGAGGTCCATACTTTTATGGTGTAGGCAAGGTAATATTGGGACCATTTAAACTTTTAATAAGCTCAATTAATCCTTAATTAGAACATGAGGCAGACAGGCTAGAAACATCTTGGTGCACAATGTTGTTGTCCTTACCTCAAGGCTAGAAGGTCTGGGTTCAAAATCCATCTGTCTTACCAATGTCTCCAAAGTGGACTATTGATTTTGATCATCTATCCTCACCTCCCCCATTGTGGGGTATCAGCCACATGCCACACTCCCAGCCAAAGGCATGCCCATCAGCCCATTATTCTCTTTCTCCCCCCACAAATGGTGTCTGACCTGTTGGAGATTTTCCAGAGTTTCCTGTTTTCACTCAGAACTCCAGAATCAGTAGTCTTTTGTTTTAGTTTTGGAGATAATTTATTTGGGTCCAATGCTCACATCAAAATAACTTGAACTAAGTAGTATGTTTTATTTTCAAGATGACCACATTCTTAAATAAATATTTCAAGCATTGCTCCAGCATTGAAAGAAATCATACGTCTTAATAGAAAGTTTGACTTCATTTCAATGGTTGACATATTGCGATCCCTTTCATAAATCAAACACTGTTAAGATAGTTAAGTTAATAAATATTGATCTTTCCAGCCTTATGTTGTCTGTGAAATATTCCATGGAGGCACTTTGGCTAGTTTATTCCTCATAAAATGCATTTACCCAGGTGCATTGACTGTGAGATAAACAGAGGACTATTGTTCACACTTTGTTTTATTATAGCATTCGCAGATTAAAGAAACAACTCTTACACAACACAGTAAGTTACCTTATCCCTAAACTAGGTGGACTGCTTAAAAAACACATATATTTCCTGTTATGGTGAACTGCTGAGTTCAATTCACTGAGCTCCATCATCGGGTGCACTCAGGGTCTCGCTTACACAAAGGTGGGTCCCAACTGGAGTCTTTGCTATCTGAGTCTTCAGTGAGGGAATTGCCAGCAGGTGTCCTACTTATCCCCACTTTCTGAGCCTTTCTGGAATGTTCTCTGGCTTCAGTCAAAGGGGTTACAGGGCAGCGATCACAGCACCCAATGAGGTTAGGTCAGGTAATGTTTGGTGTATCCATCCCCTTATCAAGATATGATTACTTCATAGTGCCAAGGAGCCTGATGCAAATTGGGCATCACACAACATAACGGCTCTCCCTATTCTTCTGGTTGAGTACCTCTTAATTTGTTTTGGATCATAACGACCCTCCTGTTATTAAGATTGAACACCTCTGTTCAACAGGCAAGACAGGTCTGGGTGGTCGTTGTTGGCTTTTGACCTGTGGTAACCTTGGCCTCTTTGTATTCCACAGGCTTTGCTTGCAGAAACAATTTAGCCAATTTTATGTTGGGCCCAGTTGATTAGGCCACACTTATCTCAAGGTATTTTTATAAAATTGTATTATTAAAGCACATTTATATTGGATTTTATTTTCATTTTATTTATGAAGTAGCTTCTGGTATTAAAAAAAGAGAATTCACTGTTTATTGTAAATATATCTATTTATTATATGTATATTTCAATGAAAAATATTTACATAATAGTTTAGAAGATGGAAAAATAGGTCACTGTACAGAAATAGCAAATATTCACTCAGTACTGTACCTATCAGAATAGGAAAATTATAACACTGCCTTCTGTTTTATCAGCATTCTGAGGTAAATATATTTGACTGACTTTAGTGCCGAATAGATGGTATTCAGTCTTATTCAATAAACATTTCCCAAAACTAGAAATACTTATTTAAATTTATTATTCTACCAGATATTCTTTTCACTGGTAATAGCATTTCTTACTGATGACATTATCTTTTCAGTTCCTTATTAAAACCAGTTGTCTAGTAATTTTGTTATTTGACAATATTGTAATTGTGTGGGTAAATTCTTCCAATTTAATAATTGAGAGAGTTCCAGCGGTCTCACAAGGAGAGAATTAGGTTGTAGAGTGTAAGGTTCTACATCTTGCCCAGAGTATTAGGAATCTACAGAACAGGTTGTCAATTAATGAGAGAGAGCTGGACCTGTTCCTAGGGCCAGAGCTCACAAAAGCATAAATAGGTAACCTTTGTTGGAAATCAAGTATTTTTGTGATTGTTTTGCTGAATTTTAATTACCAAAAAGAGTCAGTGACAAATTTTCCAAATTTTCTTTCCCTAGTTTATGCAGTTTTGGGCAAGTCAAGAGTATTGTGGCATACAAGGCATCACACACTAAATAGACTAGTGATTGTTTGGTTGTAAGTTCAAATTTAGTGATAAGGTATGAAACTTAAACCTTAACTTTGTGGACCAACTGCAGGAATAATGGTCAAGAAAGCATCTGATTGTTATATATAACTAACAGTTCAGGCTTGGAAACCTACGATTATGGATGGTCTGCCCCATATGGGATATGCTTCCTGCCATTTGTGCGGGAGGATCAGACAGAGTAGACATTGACTTAGAAACATAGAATAGAGACATAGAAGATTGAAGCAGGAATAAGACATTTAGACCTTCGAGCCTGCTCGACCATTCAATATGGTCATGGCTTATCATCTAACTCAGTACCATGGTCCTGCTTTCTCCCACTCTGACTCTTTCTCTCCCCTTGATCCCATCTGACCTTCTTTCTTGAAGACATTCAATGTTTTAGCCTCAGCTGCATTTGGTGGCAGAGAGTTGATTCACCATTCTCTGGGTGAAGAAATTTCTCGTCACCTCAGTCCGGAGAGACACAAGCCTTGTTTGTGCTTACTGTTGCAATGGCTTTGCTGGGCAATCTCAAAGCATGTTCCCTGGGTCTGTGTAGGGGCAGATCAAAAGGGGGAGACGTCAGCTGCTAGTTTGCCTCATTTGACTCCTCAGCAATTTGAGGGAGTTGAGAAGGTATTTTATAGACTGGCATCCAACTGAAGGCATTCAATGAGTGTTAGAGGGAATGGAAACTTGGAAAAGGCAAGAGTGGGCTGGGAAAGGGGTTTGTTGGACCAGGCTGGAAGCCACCCATTGCCTTTACCACTGAACTGCCTTGCCCTGGCCCTGCCTGTCCATGTATGCCCGCATTCCACTTTCAATTCCCCACCCCACCTTACCTTACCTGATCACACACTGCTCACCTGAACCTGGGTCACTCCTGGGACACCAGTGAGTGGTTTCCCTGCAGCAGCTATGACCTACCCTGGTGTGCTGCTGAGCAATGGTGAGACTGCCTGCCACCAGGGTCTTAATGCAGGGAGAAGACTTCCTCCCCCGTGACAATCACTGTCGGATTGGCTCGATATACCATCCATAAATAGATGGTACGAGTTGCTTATCAGCACTTCAGCAGGCAGTCAAGACTCTCAACATCTCAACAAGATTCCACCCATGCTCATCATTACTGATATTAGTTTTTTAATCCCAGATTTATTTAAACTTCAACTCCGCAGCTTCCATAGTTGGACTTGAATTCATGGAGTTGATTTTTAACCCATTTAAAAAACCATCCACTTGCAGAGGTCTCATTGCATGTTATTATTATTAATCCAGGCTCTGGGTTATTAGTGAAGTTACTCTACCACTATGTTTCCATATGGTACTATGGTTATACTGATAATACAGCCTATAACAGTGTCATCCAAATCCTTAGATACTGAAGCTGAGGAAGAAACAAGTATGATGAATCTGTTCCTTTCCTGCTCTATCTGTTCCTCACCAATTGTACTCACCCAGAAACACATCCAGTTTCTTGATGGTTTATGTATCTTGGTTTTTCCGATACAACTAGATGAGATGCTATGAGTTGTTGACATGGCCACAGATATTTGGGGTTCTAGTAAACTCTTTCCTCTTGCTCCAGGAGGAGAAGACGGCTATTTAAGTAATTGCTGGGAATGAAGGGCTTGTCAAACGAGGAGCAGCTCAGCAGTCTGGGTCTATACTCAGTTGAATTTAGAAGGATGAGGGGGGATGCCATTGAAACTTACAGAATGCTGAAAATGGACATGGTTTCTACCCATGGGAAAGACTAGATCCAAAGGCACAGATGCAGAATGTAGAGGTGACCATTTAGAATTGAGATGGGGAGGAATTTCTTTGGCCAGTGGTTGGTGAAATGTGGAACCCATTGCCAAGAGGGCTGTGGAGGCCAAGTCATTCAGTGTATTTAAGACAGAGGGCAGGGATTAGTAAGGGAATCAAAGTTTACAGGTGAAACCGGGAGAATGGGGTTGAGGAGCATATCAATCACAATCAGATGGCAGAGGAGACTCGATGGGCAAAATGGACTAATTATGCTCCTATATCTTATGGTTTTATGGTCTTATGCTCACAAGTTTACATCTGCCTCAGCTATTCAGCTTGTTTGCACACTGGGCCATCTGCTTTACTATTCTTGGAACCTGCCTAAAATCTTTGAATCTATCTTTTTTATTCACTCGTAGGATATAGCTGACACTGCCTGAGCCAGCATTAATGCCCTTCCCTTTATGCTGTTGAGAAGAAAGTGCTGAGCTGTCTACTTGAATCAGTGCAGTCTGTCTGGTTCATGTAGACCAGCAGTACTGTTAGGAGGGGAGTTGCAGGGTTTTTGATTCGATTTGAATGGTACTACTTATCCCACACCCCATACAGAAATTTCCAGGCAGTTAGTTTTTTCTAAAATTCTGCTGATTATGATTTTTTGTTCAATTTGATTTATCGTACAACTTTTCAAAATCATTGTTGCAGGTAGCCAGCTGGATACAACTCAAGTATCTGGGAAGTCGATTGAAACTTAACACTACTCTTTGAACTGTTCCAAGTGGACCTTTATATTCAATATTCTATAACTTGGGACATTAGCAGAAGCAACTGAGGCTGTCAGGAGATTGTGTGCTTAGGTTATAAGTTTACAATCCCATCTGGTGTCAAACCATTCACTGGGCATTTCATTAAGGAAACTACCCCAGGCACTTTGTGCTAATGATGCATGAAGCTTATCAGAAAGTCGTGGAAATTAATGAACGACTTGGTTGCTTGCAGCTTGGCATATTCGATTTTATTTCAAACTGTCAGAAAGCAGGTTTTAAAATGTCACTACTATTTGAGATGATATTCAATCAATGCATGTTGGCTCTCAATATTAATTCCTTTAAGTAGGCAACAGTAAACTGATTGTTTTATCATCCAGAATATTACTTTAATGAATATTTCATTTCAAATACAAATGTAGTTCCAACACCATAAACTGTAGACACTTAGAGAGTTGTACAAACCTAAGAGAAATGAGATAGCTTGACATTTACATTGTCAAAATTTTATTTTTCTTAAGTTGATATTGTGCCTAACCGGTAAACAATGAGATAGCATAAAACATTATAAGGATTTTTTTTTCCTGATCTCAATCAATGAAACATTGAATATAACTTAAGTTACATTTTCCCCCGCCCTGATCCTATCCTCTCCTCTCTGTCCTCATACCCTCTTCAAGCCCATCTGGTCCAGGAGATCTACCTCCTTCTCCATAGATCCAATTCCCATTGAGCTCCTGATTTCCTTCCGGACTCCTGTGTTAGCCAATTTTGTTAACAGTTCACTTTCTTCAGGAGTTTCACCTTCAAATCTGATGTTGTCACCCATCCTATAAAATTTAAAGTTGATCCCGCCATCCATGCAAAGGATCACCCCACCTCTAAACTCCCTTTCCTCTAAAAAGTCCATAAACATGCTGTTTTTTTCCCAAACCTGTGCTTCTTTCTCATAATGTTTGAATTTTTAGAATCAAATTTCCCCTGTTGCAGAGGTACTGAAATGACTCTTAACTGAATCCAACACTATTTCCTCTCATGCTATTATGTCAGGCAACTCTGCCTTTAAAACATATTTGTAAAGTGAGCTCATTTAAATAATTAAAACTGAAAGAACTGCAGATGTTATAAATCAGAAGTAAAAACCGAAATATCTGGAAAAGCTCAGCGAGTTTGGAAGCACCTGCAAGAGAAATTAGAGTTAACATTTCAGGTCCAGTTCTGAAATGTTAACTCTGATTTCTCTTCACAGATGCGAGCTGCTGAGCTTTTCCAACAATTTCTGTATTCATTTATCATTTAAACAATAACTTTATTTGTAATACATTTCGCCCTAATTCACAAAGTTTCAGCGTCAAATCCCACTCGAGGGCTTGAGCACAGAAATCATGGCTGACACTGAGGGAGTGCTGCAGTGTCTGAAAGGCTCTGTCTTTTGGATGAGCCATTTAAGCAAGAATTCATCTGTTTTCTTGGATGGTTGTAAAATATCCCTTGACACTACTTCAAAGGACAGGAGAGTTATCCTCAGCATCTTGGTCAATATTAATCCCGCAAGCAGCATTGCAAAATCAGAAAAATAAAACAAGGAACTGCAGATGCTGGAAATCTGAAACAAATACAGAAATTGCTGGTGATTTTCAGCAGGTCTAGCAGTATCTATGGAGAGAAAGCAGAATTAACGTTTTGCGACCATCTTCAGAAGGGTAACTGGATTTGAAACATTTGAAACGCTTTTTCTCCACAGATGCTGTCAGGCCTGTTGAGTTTCTCCAGCAATTTCTGCTTTATTACAAAAACAGTATCATGTTGCTGTTTGTGGAGGTTGTTGTGTGCAAATTGGTTGTCGCTTTTCGTACATGACAACAGTGGTAGCACTTGCAAGGTAATTTATTGACTGTAAAGGACTTTCAGACACATAGCAGTCATGAAAGCTGCTAAATAAATGCAAGTCTTTCCTACTTTCTTTTCATTGACGATGATTTATTACCTTGAAGCATTTGAAAAGTCACAATTATATGCCAAGTACTATCTTCAATATTGGAATGACAATATTGACCACTGCAATTGATATTTACATTACATACTTCAAAATTTTAATGTATTATGGGTTTGATTTCATGAGCCATTAGATTTCCTATCTGAAGGATCCAGGGGAAGGGAAAGGAAATAGATTTGCAGCGGTAATATAAGCTAACCTGAATTTTTAAAATTGAAGAATCCAATCCTGCAAGTGCTCTCAACCAACGTACAATTAATTGCACTAGTGGGGCAGTCTTTCAATTTTTAAACGTGTCCTTTCAACAGCTTTGGCTGTACTGGACATGTTAGTGTCAGGGGAGTAGACATTGTTCCCTGCAGCCAGAGTCAAGAGTCCCAAAGACTGTGTTGCCTGCCTGGTGCCCAGGCTCAGGATTTCTCATTTGGGCTGCAAAGGAACTTGGAGAGGAAGGGGGAAGATCCAGTTGTCCATGTAGGTAACAATGATATCAGTAGAAAGAGAAAAGAGGTTCTGCTGAAGGAATATGAACAGCTAGGGGCGAAATTAAAAAGCAGAGTGAAAAGGTGAGTATCCCCGGATTACTGCTTGGGCCACGAGTAAATTGGCACAGGGTCAACAAGATCAAAGAGGTAAATACATGGCTCAGAGATTGGTGTGGGAGAAGGGGATTCAAATTCATGGGGCATTGGCACCAGTACTGGGGAAGGAGAGAACTTTTCCGATAGGACAGGCTCCACCTGATTTATACTGGAACCAGAGTCTTGGTGAATCATCTAACTTGGGCTGTGGATAGAGCTTTAACCTAAATAATAGGGGATATGGGTTCAGTTATATGGGAAATTATGAAATCAAAGGTAAAAAGTTTGCAGGGATAGGGTAAGGGGGTGGGTCTGGCTAGGATGCTCTTTGGTTAGACTGTGGACTTGATGGGCTGAATGGCCTGCCTCTACACTATAGGGATTTTATGATTCTGTGAAAAAAGGTAGGAATGCAGGTTAGTGACGGGGGGGCCGATTGTTCCCAGAAAACAAAAGGAAGGCACAGGATGCACGTCTGTCACATTTTACCATGGAACCATAAAAGTGTGAGAAAATTGACAGTAGACAATACTGAAAGACTTTGCATCTAACTACACAAAGCATTCAGATTAAAGTAAATGAACTGATGGTGCAAATCACAGTAAATCAAGCTCACAAGGATTAGTTGGGAGGTTTTGTTGCGGGGGAGCACAGCAGCGGTTATTGAAGTTTCCAGAACAAGTTGTAGGACAGAGAGTATGTAAAGTGTCAGGAATTTAACTTCAGGCACAGGGGACAAGGGGACAACTATCAGAAGGAGGGGCTTTCAAAGTAGAAGTGAGGGTGTTGTACATAAATGTGCACAGGATAGGAAAGCTTGCATTGTAGATTAGAATGGGCAGGCATGATGTGGGTAAAACAAAGAAGTGGATGCAAGGGGATCAGGGCTGGGGACTAGATATCCAAGATATGTATGCTGCCAAAAGGTGCAGAGGGGCGGAGTTATCTTGTCAGTATGAAATAAAATTAAACCAACAGCGCGAAGTGATATAGAGTGGGAAGGTGGAAAATCTGGGTGAATAGACTTGAGGGACCACAAAGGAAAAAGTGACCCGAATGGGAGTAATTATCCAGGCCTTCTAGCGGTATTCAGGGCATGTAGGAAGAAAATAAATCAGGAGATAGAGAAAACATATACGAATGGCATTATTAGTATAATCATGTGGGACTTCAGGTGGACTGGGAAAATCAGGTTGATAGTGGGGGTCCCAATAAAAAGAATTTTGTGGAATGTCTGTGAGACTTTCTTTGGAGCAGCTTGTGGTAGAGCCCACTAGGGAACAGACAATTCTGGATTCGCTGATGTGTAATAAGGCAGACTTAATCAGGGAGCTGAAGGCAAAGGAACCCCTTGGGAGCAGTGACCATAATATGATAGAATTCACCCTGCAGTTTGAGAGGGAGAAGCTGTGATGGTATTAAAACTGTGTAAAGGTAACTACAGAGACATGAGGGAAGAACTGGCCAGAGTTCATTGGAAGGGGAGCCTAACAGGGAAGATGGTGGAGCAGAAATGGCAGGAATTTCTGAGGTAATCTTGGGTCAGACTGCATTTGGAATATTCTGAACAATTTTGAACTAAGGAACGATGTGTTGGCATCGGAGAAGATCCAGAGGAGGTTCAGAAGAATGGTCCCGGAATGAAGAGCTTGTTGTATGTGGAATGATTGAGGACTCTAGAAGTGTACTTGATGAAGTTTAGAAGGATGGGGGAGTGTTTGTTGGAACTTATAGAATATTGAGACACCTGATTAGAGTGAGGGCAGACATGGATAAAATGCTTCCAATGCTGGGAGTGCTAAATGCCTTTTTAACCACTTAGTCTATGTATGATGCAAACTTCAAAGAATTATATACCTGACCCCTCGGTCCCTCTCATCTACAACACTCCCTAGACCCTACTTTTAATTGTATAAGTCCTGACTTTGTCAGTTTTACCAAAATGCAATTCCTCACATTTATCCAAATTAAACTCCATCTGTCACTCTTTAGCCCATTGACCCAATTGATTAAGATCTCTTTGTCATCTTAGATAATCTTCTTCATTGCCCACTATACCACCAATTTTGGTGTCATCTGCAAAGTTACTAACCATGCCTCCTATATTCTTATCTAAATCATTTATATAAATGACAAACAAATGTGGACCCAGTACCAATCCCTGTGGAAAATTGTTGGGAAAAAAAACGTCCACCACCACTCTGTCTCCTGCTGTTAAGTCATTTGTGATAAGGCTTCCTTCGGAAAGAAAACATTGTTGTCTGTTTGAATTCTCTTTGCTGGACATCTCCATTAAGGTGCACAGGCTATTTTGATTGCACCTCCCCTCTCTTTACTGAAGTAGCCTCAGGACTCTCCATTAATCTGAATATCTAGGGCCCAATTAGTGAATCTTGATTCATGGAATCTCTCTCTGTTCAACTGTTACCTTCTGGATGTATGTATTATACAGCTGGATGAACAAAGCACTTGACCATTTATTCGCCAATTAAATGGCATCATCCAAGCTAAAAAAGTGCAAAGTAAAGGTTTTTATTTCAGATGGATCTGACTTGGCTGTACATATCAATTTACCCAAGTGGATTCACAAATCACAGGTTTTGTACAAGCGAAGTGGTGTGGAACAGCATTATAATTGCTTCATTAAATCTGTCAAAATCAAATCTATTTGTGCGTTATGCACTAAAAGATGTAATACAATGCCCTAAGCCTCAAAAACCCCCAAAACTAATAGTATGACTGTGGACCATTGTTGAATGAATGTTACTAAATAACTCTATTCAAGGTAATGAGATTTGCATATTTTACATTGAGAGATGAGTTTGCTTTGACCTTATGCTCAGCATTTTATGCCGGTGATTCTTTTTCTGAAATCCATGATTAAGAAGCAAGTAGTCTAATGTACCCCTGGACAAGAGTACTAAGTCACTGTGAGGTTAAAGTATGACTCATGAATGGGATAGCAAGAAAAACTGGTTGGCGAGTTTTAAGTATCTCTGTATTCGTTGCTTTACAACCTGGTTTTCTGTTAGAAAGTAACAAGTTTGGGATGGAAAGGACCTACAATCAAATCTTTAAGCCTTCTGGCATTTGTGGAGCAAATAAGAAAAGAAAATCATTCAAAATTCAACAGTTGATACCAGTGCAAGCCCAACTGATGAATTATATATTGTATTCCTTATGTTGAATACAATATTAGAGAAACAGATAAATATGAAGTTTGCAGCTTGTTTGGCCATCTTAAGATTTGTAAATCAGCCGATTCAAATGAATTTTGGGCAATGATGCATTGCTGCTTTGCAAATGAGACAAACATGTAAATTATGGGTAACACAACTAGATTGTTTGGTGCATTCATAGCTCACAGCCTCCATTCGGTCTACTTTCCATAATCCATTTTCTGAAATAATTCAGTCTGTACTCCATTCTCCTTTCGACAGCCAAAGTCAAATGTCTGTGTACTGATGTGAATATATTCTTGCTCAGCTCCAGCTGTATCGATGTAGGATGCAGTTTATTATATATAAATTGTGAACTGAAGATCCTGTGAAACTGTAAAGAGAAATTTTAGATACCTCTGTCAAGCAGAAACCCAGATAATAGAAGTCACAGCCCATTTGAAGAAATTATTATTGTTTTCACATTTTTTGGGCATTTGAAAGGCCCAGCTGACTTAGGAAGCATCTGCTTGATGAAATGTAAGGTGTTCTTAAAATCCCAATGCAATTTTAGGAGCTCACTGTCTAAACTTAAAGTGTGGCTCATCACCTTCAGAGCCCTTAATAAGCTAATTTTATGTTTGTAGACTATCAAATTTCTCTGTTATGATAAAAATAATTCAGGTCAGTGGCAAAGTGCGCATTCACTGCTGACCCCAAAATATAGGGCAATAATTTTGCTCCTGGTAATACTCTTCTTGAAGGCTGATCAAACAGAATAGAAACAGACAGGAAATTCATAAGAGATAAATTCAGTGAGATTTATCTTTAATTCACCTGTGGGACATGGGCTTTGCTGGATGGGCCAGCATTACTGGCCATCTCTAGTTGCCCTTGGGAATATTATAGTGAGCTGTCTTCTTGAACTGCTGCAGTCCACATGCTGTCAGTTGACCCATGATGCTGATAGGGAGGGAATTCCAGCATTTTGACACAAGTAAAGTAATGGCAATATGTTTCCAAGTCAGGATGGTATGTGGTTTGGAAGGGAACTTGCAGATGGTGGTGTTCTCATTTGTCTGCTGCCCGTGTCCTTCTAGATGGAAGAGGTCATGGGGTTGTAAGGTGCTGCCTAAGGATCTTTGGTGAATTTCTGCAGTGCATCTTACAAATGGGACACAAGGCTGTTACTGAGTGTCAATGGTCAGGGGGAGTGGATATTTGTGGATGTGGTGCCAATCAAGCAAGCTGCTTTGTCCTGGATGGTGTCAAGCTTTTTGAGTGTTGTTGGAGCTGTACTCATCCAGGCAAGTGGGGAATATTCCATTACACTTCTGACTTGTGTCTTGTGGATAGTGAATAACCTTTGTATGGTCAATTAATAGCAGCAGTATTCCAGACTCTGACTTGCTCATGTAGCCACTTTATTTATGTGGCTAGTCCAATTCAATGGTAACCCCTGAGGATGTTGGGAGTGGGATTCAGTGGCAGTAATACCATTGACTGTCAAGTGGTGTTGTTAGATGGCCTCTTATTGGAGATTTTCATTGCCTGGAATTTGTATGGTTGAATGTTACTTGCTACTTGTCAGCCCAAGTCTCGATATTGTCCAGGTGTTGCTACATTTTGACATGGACATACATCTGAAATTGTCACAGGCATAAAAGCTTGTTCTATATCTGCAGATGATGCTAACAACACAATATTTTAATGGGAAAGATAAGGGGACTACAAGTATGTATATTTATTTCAATTATCACAACATTACAAAAAGTGTCATCTTATGGAATTCAATTGTAGAAATTCCCATGCTATTAGTATTTGTTATGATGATGATTAGAAATGTCAATGTCCCAAAAAAAAGTTTCCATTTTATATATATGTACAAATAGATATGTACATATATGTGGGCGGCACGGTGGCACAGTGGTTAGCACTGCTGCCTCACAGCGTCTGAGACCCGGGTTCACTTCCCGCCTCAGGCGACTGACTGTGTGGAGTTTGCACGTTCTCCCCGTGTCTGCGTGGGTTTCCTCCGGGTGCTCCGGTTTCCTCCCACAGTCACAAAGATGTGCAGGGTCAGCTGAATTGGCCATGCTAAATTGCCCGTAGTGTTAGGTAACGGGTAAATGTAGGGGTATGGGTGGGTTTCGCTTCGGCGGGTCGGTGTGGACTTGTTGGGCCGAAGGGCCTGTTTCCACACTGTAATGTAATCTAATCTAATCTAATATGTCATGTAATATTTATTACATGAATTTTCCATTAAAATATAGAAAGATTTAAGGGCAGTAAACATTACAGATGATAAAATTATTCACTGTGTTCAGTGCAAGGATTCTGGGAGATCATTTCAAAAACAATTAAGGAAGTACATGAGCAAATAATTTTGGAAAAGATGGGTGAATTTTATAGTTCTGTTCTTCTGTTGCAAATAAGTCAGAATCAAATCAATGCATGGAATAGTTTTGATATCTTACCTGTTAGGGCTGCCCACTCAAAATCTCCATCCAGTTGTTTTAGTTGTATGTATTTGTCTTCAGTTCTTTCATATTTGTTCATGGATGTGGATGCCACAGCCTAAGCCAGCCTTTATTACACATCCTGAATTGCCCTTAAGAAGGTGGTGCTCAGCTGACACCTTGAATACTTGCTATTCATGGACAGTAGGCCACCCACGTTGCTGTGAGTGAGGGACCTCCAGGATTTTGAATCACCAGAGTCAAAACAATCACAAATATTTCTAAAGTCAGGACTTGCTGGAGTTCGCATGCAACTTTGGCCTTTTCCTTCTAGGTGGTAAATGGTATCTTGGATAGTTGCTGCAGTGCATCTTGTAGACAGTGCATTTGGCTGCTAATGTACATTCATAGTGGAGAGAGTGAACGTTAAAGATGGTAGATAGGTCCAAGTGAGCCACTTTGTCCTGGATTGTGACATGGTCCGTGAGTGCTGTTGTAGCTGCTGTCATTCAGGCAAATAGAGACAATTCCATCATTCACCTCATTTATGACTTGTGAACAGTCTTTGGAAAGCTAGATGGTGAGTTACTTGCCTTAGAATTCCTAGCCTTTTGTCAACTCTTACAACCACAGTATTTATGGATTCCACAGTTCAGTTTCTGGTCAATGGTAAACCAAAGGATTTGATAGGGAATGATTCAACAAAGATAATGCTATTGAATGTTCAGGAGAGATAGTTAGATTCTCTCCTGGTGGAGATGACCATTGCTTGGCACTTGCTTGGCACAAATGATACTTGCCATATATCAACCCAAACCTGAACTTTGATCACATTTTGCTGCATTTTTATATAGACTGTTCCAGTACCTGAGGAGTCGCAATTTGTGCTGAACAGTGAAAATCCACATTCTGATATGTCAGAAAATAGGTCATTGATAAAGCAATCAAAAATGGTTGAGCTTAAGGACCATAACCTGAGGAACTCCCGCAGAGATGTGGTGAGGCTGAGCTGATTCACCGTCAATAACTACAACCATTGAAAGTTTTCCCCGATTTCCATTGACTCTACCTTTGCTAGATTTTCTTGTTGCCATACAATGTCAGTTAGGCGAAACTGAGGACTACAGATGCTGGAAACCAGAGTTTAGATCAGAGTGATGCTGGAAAAGCACAGCAGGTCAGGCAGCACCCGAGGAGCAGGAAAATCGCCGTTGCGGGCAAAAGCCAGTCATCATTCCTGATGAAGGGCCTTTGCCCGAAACGTCGATTTTCCTGCTCCTCGGATGCTGCCTGACCTGCTGTGCTTTTCCAACACCACTCTGATCTATACAATGTCAATTGTTACGATATTGTCTTATCTCACCTCTGGAGTTCACCTGTTTGGAACAAGACTGTAATGAGGCAGGAGCTCTATGGATTGTCCACTAAGCATTTCTGGTTGAAGATGATGGCAAATGCCTTTGTACTTATGTGCTAGTCTTACCCCTCAATGAGAATGATTATATTTGTTAAGCTTTCTCATTCTGGTACTTGTTAAATTATTCGCAAATTAACATTGATTGAATTCAATGCTGTTCACAGCGTTCACTGCTGGATATGGCAGGATTGCAAAAGTAAGATATGATCCATTGGTTGTGGGATTGCTGAAATCTCTCTATTACATGTTGCTTCTGCTGTTTGAAATGCAAGTAATCCTGTGGGAGCTAACTGCCTACTGTTTTATGGCTCTCTGCTATGCCAAATAAAAGGAATTTAACTTCAACCTTCCAGTCTGACAGAACCTTCCCGCAATTTGAGTTCAGAAAATATTGAAAAAGATGTTGCCAGAACTGGAGAGTTTGAGTTAAAAGATGAGGCTGGATAGGTTGGAGCCTCTCACTGGAGTGCAGGAGATTGAGGAGTGGCCTTAACAGAGGTTTATAAAATTGTGAAGAGCATTGATAAGGTGAATAACAGAGGTCTTTTCCTTCGGGTGGGGAGTTCAAAACTAGCAGGCAGATTTTTAATGTGAAAGGAGAAAGATTTAGTAGGGACCTGAGAGGCAACCTTTTCACACAGAAAGTGGTTAATATGTGGAATGAATTGCCAGAGAAAGTGTGGATGCAGGTACTATTACAGCATTTAAAAGACATTTGGATAAGTACATGAATAGGAAAGGTTTAGAGGAATATGACTCTAACTTGAAATATGAACATCAATACAATTGCTACTTCATTAGCCACCCCTGTTAAGACCTTTGAATTAAAACCATATGTATTGAGAGGCAGCTCAACCCACAGCTCCATCAGTTTGATTAGTACCATTACATTTAATAATGGTAATTTCATAATGTTCCTCTCTTCCTTCCACCTCCTGATGTGCAGCTATTACTGGAATGTGTTTTCGCATCAGTTAATCCTAACTCTCTGTCACTGTCTGGGACTTAACAACTGTACTGATCCCCAGTCATATCTCTAATAGTCTGGGCAAATTTAGCCCCTATGGTTTTAAGCATTATCCCTTTGCACCCTATTAACCCAACCACACATTATCACGGGCAGTCATTGTCACCTCACCTCTGGAATGCAGCTCTTCTGTCCATGTATGAATTGAGGCTGTAATGAGGTCAACAGCGAATTGGGCCTGGTAGGGCATTGCTGACAGGAGAAAGTGAGGACTGCAGATGCTGGAGATCAGAGCTGAAAAATGTGTTGCTGGAAAAGTGCAGCAGGTCAGGCAGCATCCAAGGAGCAGGAGAATCAACATTTCGGACATAAGCCCTTCTTCAGGAATGAGGAGGGTGTTCCAAGCAGGCTAAGATAAAAGGTAGGGAAGAGGGACTTGGGGGACGGGCGTTGGGAATGCGATAGGTGGAAGGATGTTAAGGTGAGGGTGATAGGCCAGAGAGGGGGTGGGGGCGGAGAGGTCGGGAAGAAGATTGCAGGTCAAGAAGGCGGTGCTGAGTCCGAGGGCTGGGACTGAGAAAAGGTGGGGGGAGGGGAAATGAGGAAGCTGGAGAAATCTGCATTTATCCCTTGTGGTTGGAGGATTCCTAGGCAGAAGAAGAGGCGCTCTTCCTCCAGGCGTCGTGTTGCCATGGTCTGGCGATGAAGGAGGCTAAGGACGTGCATGTTCTTGGTGGAGTGGGAGGGGGAGTTAAAGTGTTCAGCCACAGGGCGGTTGGGTTGGTTGGTGCGGGTGTCCTAGAGGTGTTCCCTGAAACGTTCCGCAAGTAGGCGGCCTGTCTCCCCAATGTAGAGGAGGCTACATCGGGTGCAGCGGATGCAGTAAATGATGTGTGTGGAGGTGCAGGTGAATTTGTGACGGATATGGAAGGATCCCTTGGGGCCTTGGAGGGAAGTGAGGGGGGAGGTATGGGTGCAAGTTTTGCATTTCTTGTGGTTGTAGGGGAAGGTGCCGGGAGTGGAGGCTGGGTTGATGGGGAGGTGTGGACCTGACGAGGGGGTCGCAGAGGGAGTGGTCTTTCTGGAATGCTGATAGGGGAGGGGAGGGAAATATATCCTTGGTGGTGGGGTCAGTTTGGAGGTGGCGGAAATGACGAAGGATGATATGATGTATCTAGAGGTTGGTGGGGTGGTAGGTGAGGACTAGTTGGGTTCTGTCCTGGTGGCGATTGGAGGGGTGGGGTTCAAGGGCAGAGGAACGCGAAGTGGAGGAGATGCAGTGGAGAGCATCGTCAACCACGCCTGAGGGGAAATTGCGGTCTTTGAAGAAGACCATTGCTGACCATGTACTGCTTACTAGTACAGTTGATTACACTTCCATCACTTTACTGATGATGAAGAGTAGACTAGTGGGGCAGCAATTGGCCAGGTTGAATACATCCTGCTTTTTGTGTACAGGACAAATCTGGGCAATTTTCCACATTATCGAGTAGATAGCAGTATTATAGCTGTATTGGAGCAGCATGGCTCAGAATTCTGGAGCACAAGTCTTTAGTAACATTGTCAGATGTTGTCAGAACCCATAGTCTTTGCAGCATCCAGTGCCTCCAACCATTTTTTTGATATCATGTGGAGTGAATTGAACTAGTTGAAGTCTATAATCTGTGATGTTGGGGACCATTGGAGGAGGCTGAGATGGATCATCCACTTCACAATTCTAGCTGAAGCTTGCTGCAAATGCTTCAGTCTTATCTTTTGCACTGATGTGCTGAGCTCCCTCATCATTGAGGATGAGGATAAACATGGAGCCTTCCCCCTCTAGTGAATTCTGACAACATCTGGCAATGTTACTAAAGACTTGTGCTCCAGAATTTGCTGTTCTCCTCGCCATGCTGCTCCAATACGGCTATAATACTGGTATCTACTCGATAATGTGGAAAATTGCTCAGATTTGTCCCGTATACAAAAACCTGGATATTTCCAACCACCTGATAAAGGAGCAGCACTCCAAAAGCTCTTGCTTTCAAATAGACCTTTTGGACTATCACCTGTTATTATGGGATTTTAAACATAAAGCACAACTGATTCATCAGCTGAGAGGGACGCAGTGCATAGCATTCAGCAGGAGGTTTTTGTTACACATTCCAATACATCTTGTTTAATGCTTTGTCCAATTGTGTACTGTCTGGGGAGCTCTAAACCTCCAGAGTTTTCAGTCTCTCGCAATTCCTAATCTCCACCTGTACTGACTCAGCTTCATGATTTTTGAGCCATGATCTTTCCTCATTAATGTCCTTATTTAATCCTTTTCTATCAGGGCTACCCATATTCCTTTGCCATTCTGTTTGTCTTCAAAATTTTGCATATCCTGAAACATTTATTTCCCAACCTTGGTCACCGTGTAACTATATTTCTGTAATGGAGATTAGATCTAAGCCATTATTCTCTATTTGTGCCACTAGTTTATCTGTTTTGGTGTGGTATTTCAACAATTTAGATTAAGAACTTTCAATTTCATTTTCTTTATTCTGAGTCACTGCAGAGACCTTATTCACTGATGCAGAATTGTATTAAATTGCTGCCCTTCAATTTCCACTTTGATTTTCTTTTACCTGTATGTGCCGCACAGTACTGTTGTCTCAATTTTTCTTTTTAGATTTCTGCATCATCCTTCAGCAGAACTGAACCCATATCCTCCATGATCCTATTACCGACAAGATCCCACATGGGAGATTAGTTAGCAAGGTTAGATCACATGGAATCGAAGGGGAGCTAGCCAACTGGATACAAAATTGGCTTGAAGGTAGGCAATAGAAGGTGATGGTAGAGGGTTGTTTTTCTGACTGGAGGGCTGTGAATAGAAAAGGTTTAGAGGGATATGGGCTAAATGCTGACAAATGGGATGAGATCAGTTTTAGATATCTGGTTGGTGTGGACAAGTTGGAACAAAGGGTTTGCGCGCTGTATAAATCCATAATTCTATGACTCTAATAATTTAAAGTCTCTCTACAGCCCTGTTGATATGATTGATCAAGACACTGTCCCTGCCCAATTTAAGCAGAGTCTATTCCAATGAAAAACTCATTTTTCTGAGTCTAATTGCCAATGCCCTATAAATAAAACTCCCTTCTTCCCACATTACTGTTTGAATCATGCACTTAAAACTCTAATCTTCATGTCCCATGCTAATTAGCACGTGGCTCAACAAACAACCCAGATCCCCTTCTCCAGTTGAATTTGAATCTAAGCTCTTCAAACTGTCTCATTGAGCAAGATTCCTGGTTCTACCTATTGTCATTGGCTCCTACATGAACTATGGCAACTGGATCCTCCATTTCCTAATCCAACCTAATCACCAGTCATGAAGAGATATCCTTAATACTGTATGTGCAGACAACACAACTGTTGGACCTCCCAGTTGTACCTTTGGAAAACAATGTGTATTCTCTGACTATATAGTTCCTTATCACAACCATCTTGCTTTTTGCTCCCTCTATCTGTATGGCATCCTACGCCATGTTACCATGGTCAGGTTTCTCATCCACTCACAGTCCTTCTTCTGATCCATGGGTAGCAAGCATTTTACACCTGTTAGCCAAAATCAAACACTGTGTCTCCACCTAAGATTTCCTACCTGCAGGGTCCTTCCACCTTCCTGATTTATAGTCACACCCTCCTGACCCTGGACTATTGACCAACTGTGAAATTCTACCAAGCTGCAGGGATGTTACTGTCTCCTGGAACAAACATTCAGGTAATTCTTGCCCTCCTTGATGCTCTGTACTGTTTGCACCTCAACTTCCAACCCAGCTGTTCTAAATCAAAGTTATTCAATGAACTTGCACAAATTTGAATGTCAAGGACTGCAGTGTATTTCCACAAAATCCCACATGTCGTAGTCATGACAGGCCACTAGCTCTACCATGGATGTATAACCTTATTTATTTAATTAGTCAATTTGTTATACATTAATTTGGATGAAGGAATAACAAGTCTTCTTATTTAGAGACAAAAGAAGAATACGCAACAGATACTGAAGGATGATAAAGCATATTAAAAGCAGCATTGTTTTCCCATTTGCACTGAATTCCTGATTTAATGCTCATTCCTTATTGCATTCTGTACTGCTACTCTGTTATAGAAAGCTTATGACTCACAAGTTATAAGTGCTACATCAGATCCATAATGTAGTAATTAGCATCTATTCAGGAAAGCACTTTTAGTTGTTTGACAGATAACCACTTCTGTTTTCTGCAGTTTCTGTTAAATTCTCTTCAAATTCCATTTCTTAATTCAGTGAAGAGCTGAAAATGTGTTGCTGGAAAAGCGCAGCAGGTCAGGCAGCATCCAAGGAACAGGAGAGTCGACGTTTCGGGCATAAGCCCTACTTCAGGAATTCCTGAAGAAGGGCTTATGCCCGAAATGTCGACTCTCCTGTTCCTTGGATGCTGCCTGACCTGCTGCGCTTTTCCAGCAACACATTTTCAGCTCTGATCTCTAGCATCTGCAGCCCTCATTTTCTCTTAATTCAGTGAAGCCTGGTTCAATTTCTCCTTTTAAAACGCAAGTCCATTTGGGTTTAGAACAAAAATATCCAGAGAGAAGGGATCCATTTTAAATTAGCCTTGTGACCAAAGGAATGGGATAGGTGAATAAAGAAGGGGAGCTATTTCATCTCTTCTTACCCAGGGGATTAATAGGCATGGATCTCTTGTCTGGAACCACAATGAAGGGGAGATCCTCACAAAGGATGTGGAAGCAATGCTCACATCTTAACCTTGTCCTTCACCGTTTTACAAAGGTAATAATCACACCCTCTGCACTTACATTAATACAGACACCTCCCCATCGAACTGGCTATAAGTTCCTTTGAAGCGCTGGGCCCAAGGTAGTATGCAACTCGCCTAAGATTCTGCACCTTAGACCTAGTGGGTTCCAAATACATCCATTCAGGATGCCAGTCCTGTTAAATCCACAACTCAGCTCTATTCACTGACAGTCTGCTGTTTGGAGATATTTGATCCATGCAGTCTTCACAGATCATAATGGAAAGATAGAGTTTGCCCTTTGTGAATAAACATCAAATGAAGACTCTTCAAATGATGTATCCATTTTCTTTTAAGAAGGATAATCAGCTTTTTGGGATTGTACTATAGCACCACACACACACACACACCTCCCCC
Organism: Chiloscyllium plagiosum; assembly: GCF_037043375.1. Lineage (NCBI taxonomy): Eukaryota > Metazoa > Chordata > Chondrichthyes > Orectolobiformes > Hemiscylliidae > Chiloscyllium > Chiloscyllium plagiosum. Next base: position 76,982,918 of record NW_028270143.1, read on the forward strand.
CACCCGTAGTCAGCAAATATGTAAGTAGATCTCAGATATCTGTAAGAATAATAGATAGGAATGGTAGGGGACTTTAACTTTCCAAGCATAGACTGGGACTGCCATTGTATTGATAGCCTAGATGGAGAGAAATCTATGAAGTGTGTACAAGAATAAAATCTTATTCAATATGTGGATGTATCTACTAGAGAAGAAGCAAAACTTGACCTTCTCTTGGGAAATAAGGCAGGACAAGTGACTGAGATATCAGTGAAGGAGCACTTTGGGGCAAGTGATCATAACTCTATCAGTTTGAAGATAGTTATGGAAAAGAATAGACATGATCTAAATGTTAAAGTTCTAAACTGGAGTAAGAACTTTCCAAAGTTGATTGGGGAGGTCTGTTAGCAGGTAAAGGGATGGTTGGAAAGTGGGAGGCCATCAAAAATGCGATGATTAGAGTCCAGAGGCAGTATGTTCCTGTTAGTGTGATGGGCAAGGCTGGTAAGTATAGGGATTGCTGGAACATTCTAGATTAGAATTCATGACTAGAAAAATTGAGGCTCTGGTCAAGAAAACGAAGGAGGCATACATCAGGCGTAGCTCGTTGGGATCGAGTGAATCGAGAGGAGTATACTTAAGAGGGAAATTAGAGGGGCAAAAGGGGACATGATATAGCTTTGGCAAATAAGGTTAGGGAGAGTCCAAAAACATTCTGCAAATACATTAAGGCCAAAATAGTAACTAGGAAGAGAATTGGGCTCTTACAAGATCTACAAGGCTGTCTATATTTGGAACCACAGGAGATGGGTGAGATACGAAATGGATATTTCATGTCAGTATTTACTGTGGAGAAGGATTTGAAAGCTGTGGAATTTGGGGAAATATATTGTTATATTTTGAAAAGTGTCCAAATGGAGAAGAGGAGGTACTGGAGGTCTGAAAATGCATATAGATAGATAAGTCCCGGGACCAAATGATCAGGTGTATCCCAGAACTTTGTGGGGCGCAAGGGAAAAGAATGTTGGCCCCTTGTTGAGATATTTGTATCATCAATGGGTGAGGTGCTGGAAGACTGAGGGTGGTTAATGTGGTGTCATTATTTAAGAAAGGAAAAACCAGGGAAATATAGAACAGTGTACCTTGTGTCAATGGTGCGTAACTTGTGAGAGGGAATTCTGAGGGATAGGATTTACATGCATTTGGAAAGACAGGGACTGGTTAGAGGTAGTCAGCATGGCTTTGTGCATGGGAAATAATGTCTCACTAACTTGATTGAGTTTTTTGAAGAATTAACAAAGAATATTGATGAAGGCACAATGGTAGATGTTGTCTATATGAACTTCAGCAAGGCATTCAACGAGGTTCCACAGGGTGGACTGGTTAGCAAGGTTAGATCACTTGGAATTTAGGGGGAGTTAGCCAATTGGATACAAAATTGGGTCAAAGGTAGGAAGGTGGTGGTAGAGGGTTCTTTTTCACACTGGAGGTCCTGTGACCACTGGTGTGCCACAAGGATCGGTGCTTCTTGTCATTTATATAAATGGTGGGGATGTGAATATGGAGATGTGGTTAATAAATTTGCAGATGATACCAAATTAAGTGCTGTAGTGGACTGCGAAGAAGGTTACCTCAGATTACAATGGGATCTTGATCAGCTGTGCCAATGGATCAAGGAGTAGCAGATAGAGTTTAATTTAGATAAATGTGAAGTGTTGCAATTTGGTAAGGCAAACCAAGGCAGGACTTATACAGTTAATAGTAGGGTCCTGGGGAGTGATACCGAACAAGGAGACCTCAGGGTGTAGCTGCAGATTTCCTTGAAAGTGGAGATGCAGGTGAAAAGGTTGATGAAGAAGGCATTTAGTTTGCTTGCCTTCATTGGTCAGTGCATTGAGTTTAGAAGTTGGGAAGTCAGGTTGTGGTCTGCAGGACATTGGTGAGGCCATTTTTGGAATACATCATTCAATACTGGACTCCCTACAAGAGGGAAAATGTCATTAAATTTGAAAGAGTTCATTAAAGATTTACAAGGATATTGCTGGGATTGGAGGGCTTGAGCTACAGGGAGAGGCTGAATAGGATGGGGCTTTTTTGTTCCTGGAGCATCAAAAGCTGAGGGGTGACCTTACAGGTGTTTATAAAATCATGAGGGGCATCGAGAGGGTGAATAGTCAAAGTCTTTTTTCCCAGGGTAGGGGAGTTCAAAGCTAGAGGGTATTGGTGAGAGGGGAAAGATAACTCTGTGATTGTATTGCAGTACATCTTGTCCATCATGAATTTCTAGAATAGAACTTCACCCACAGACATTTAATCTCCAACACATTGCTGTACCTGGTGGCTCAATTTCTAAACAAAAAATCATTTTTAAAAATCACTGGATGTTTAGCAGCATGTTAGTCAGGAGCTGTAAAGGAAGATAATGGATATCTCCATCTAGCCTTGGGGAACTGGGCGTTCAATGGATTTGGTAGTTACATGAGGCAAGAGCTGACAATTACTAAGATGGGCAGTCATGGCTCAAGGGAACCCTGGGGAACTTAACAGCTCATTGGAGCTGAAATGACCTTGTCTGCCAGTAAGCAGGCATCGAGGCAAAGAAAAGCCTGGTTAACAGCAGCTGTCTGACAGTGAGGCGAGCAGTTAGGGCAAAGGAGTGAGTGGTGGGTTTCTGCTCAGTGCAGCTGAAGAGCTGGAATTATGCCAGTGCTGGTGTGCAGCCCAGTGAATCCAATGGATGTCATCTCAGGGGAAGACATTCAGCAACTGGGAGGTGAACAGTGTATAAGGCAACCCAAGTTGGAGTGACGTTTGAGAGAAATCAGAGGCTCGACCTTTGAAAGAGAAGAGCTGAAATCCCTCGAGAGAGGTAGAAGGACAAAAAGGGAAAGGAAGTCTGTCATAAAGTGAAAAGCAGAAGAAATATTTTGCAGTGCAAATGGCAAAAGGGAGTGGGTGAGGGAAAGAAACAATATGAAGATGTGTATTGATGAGGCATGGACTGTAAAATAGTCATCCAAAAACAAAATGAAAGAATGGAGAAAGAAACAAGAAAAATATATGAACCAGCGTTAGAAAGGCACAATGGAACAAAAAAGGTTATGATCTAAAATCCCTAAACTCATATGTTGAGTTGAGAACTTGAGAGGTTGAAAGGTTGTGTTGAGGTTCTGTAGAGCGCTGATGTCCGTGCAAGACAGAAAGGTTAGATTGGGAACAAGATGGAGATTTGAAATAATCAGTGGCAAGACGTTCAGATTCATGCTTGCAGATTGATTAAACATTTCATGCAAAATCATCATCCAGTTTGTGTTTAGTTTCAACATCTCAAAGAGACTATGTCAGTGGAAGCGAATATGGAAGGCTAAATTGAAATAGTACAAGTAAATTAATGTTTCACTTGGAAGCAATATTTGGAATCTTGTGTAGTGAGAGGGAGGAGGTAAATGAGTCGCTAATGCACATCATGCGCTTGTATGGAAAGATGCTTAAGGAAAAGGAGGCGGTTTGGAGGATCATTGAGGAATGGGCAAAATGTTCCTTTCAGGATGTTGAAGGGCATGTGTAGGAGTCAGGATAATTCTGCAAAAGTTACACAACAATAACATAAATACATCTCGGCAATAGTTTAATTTTTTTAACCACGAGTAACTCAGGAATGGCCGGACAGCCAACAATGATTCCTAACCCATCAAGTTGCTGCAGGGTTACACCACCAGTGGACACCATCTACCTGACCAACATGGTGCTGAGGAAACCTTGCTCTTTGCCTAGTTCTTGACTTGGTATGATGAGCACTCCAATTTGATTTTAATAGTCAAAATGTCATTTGAATTTATTTCACAAATGAGTCCAAATACGTTTAGCTATGGATTTTTCTAGTCTATTTCTAGTGTGACCACTTGTGTCTGTTGATGATGTAACTGTATTAGAATATGTTCACTCTTGTCTGTTATCTCACATGTTCACACCATGTGCTTTCATTGCATTATATGGGTACTCTCTGAAGATTACATTTTAGCCTTAGGGATGAACAAACAGCCTTTCTAATGGTAATTCTTATATCCAGAAATACCTCTGTCATGAATTTGAAAGTACAGTTACACAGAATGCGAATTGCTGCTATAAAATGCTATGATATAAGCTATGGTACTTTAAAAATGATTTATTGCCTGATTATCACACAAATGTAGGATTGTTATCTTAAACATATTTTTGAAAACATTACCTGAATATTTGTACTTTTGATGTGACAAACATATCAAGCAATCTGCAACTACTTTTTTGTAAATTGTTTCCAATGATTCGTATGCATTGACCTGCAAAATAATTATGATTTTTCAATGAAAAAAGACTTGTTAAATTTGATATAGATTGCTGCTGCAGCTGCCCGGTATGTAACAGATTGTCAATCATTTGCATGAGTCTTCACAGTAGAATACACTGATCGCTCTCTGAAATTCTTAAATAATCAAGAGGCAAAAGGAGAAGAAATAAATATCATATTATCACTAGAGAAAAGGTGGCAGGGAAACCAATGAGGCTAAAGAATATTAAGTCCCCTGGACCTGATTGGATACATTCTAGGATATTAAAGAAGATGTTACAGAGGTAGTGGAAGCACTAGTAGTAATCTTCCAAAAATCCTTAGATTCTGGAATATCCCAGAGGATTCGAAAACTGCAAATGTAGCACCTTTATTTGAGGAATAAGGAAACAAAAAATGGTTAAAAAAGCCTAGTTAACATAACGTTCATTATTGAGAAAATATTGGTCTATTAAAAAGAATTTAATAATAGAGCACTTAGTATGATCAAATCAAGTCAGCATGGCTTTGTGAAGGGGAAATTGTATGACAAATTTCCCAGAATTTTTTGAGGATGCAACAAGCAGGATAGATAAATGGGAAGCAGTGGCTATTATATATTTGGATTACAGAAGGCAATTGATAAGATACCACACATTCGATTACTTAATAAGATGAGCCTATCTTAGCATTGATTGGTGATTGGCTAAATCATAGGAAACAGAGATTTGGGATGGGGGTCCATTTTCAGCTTAGTAACCTTGAACTTGTGGGGTGCCACAGGAATCAGTTCTGAGGCCAGTTATTTACAGTATATATGAATGACTTGGATGGGGAATGTAAATATACTACAGCTAAGTTTGTAGGTGATCCAAAAATAGTTTGGAAGGCACTTGGTGAGGATGATACAAAAAATCTGCAGAGGGATATGGACAGGCTATCCATGAGGGCAAAAACTTGGTAGACCCAATACAATATGGGAAAATGTGGAGTAATACACTTTGGCAGGAAGAATAATGGAGCTGAATATGATCTACATGGAGAAAGCCTGCAGAAAACTGTAGTGGTTTGGGAGTTCTTGTGCATGATTCACAAAATATTAGCATCAATATTGAGTGGGTAACAGGGAAGGCAAATGGAAATATGACCTTTATTTCAAAAGGAGTGGAGTGTAGCAGTTAGAAGGGTTTGCTGAAAGTATACACGACACTAATCAGACCATAGTTGGGAGCAGCTTTGGGCTGCTTATTTAAAACAAGATATAATAACATTGGTATCAATCAGGACAAGGGGCTGCTAATCAGGACATGTTGACTAGATTGGGAATGTACTCTTTGCAATTTGGACAATGACAGAATGAAACATAAAAGATTCTTAGGGAAATTGACAGAAAAGTTGCTTCCCATTGTGGAAGAGTCTCAGATTAGAGAGCATAATCTCAGAATAATGAGTTGCACATTTAAGACAGAGTTGAGGAGGAATTTCTTCTCCCCCAGAGTAGTGAATCTGTGAAATTCTTTATTGTGAGGGCTATTGAGGCTCAGCTATTAAGTATATTAAAGGTTGATCAGAAAGAAAATCAAGCGTTATTGGGAAAAGGCAGGAAATTGGAACTGATGATGATAAAATCAGCCATAAACTTATCAGATGGTGCAGCAGACTTGACAGGTGGAATGGACTCCTTCTGCTTGTACACTTTATGCTTTTATGGTCTTATTACCTTCAATGAATCACCAGTGATGGTTCAGATTCCATCAAAATGGACCGAGGACTGGTTAGGTTAGCATTTCCTTTTCTGTTAGTTTAAATCTACGTATTTGTTATCCTGGACAACAGATGCAAGATGCAAGTAGCAGTAGGTTATAATGCAGTGAATAAATTCCACATCAGGTAATAATTCTGTCCTTTTTGTTTAATGATAATTATGAAGTGGTTAGGAAGTACACCGTGAGATTTGTTTTGAAGTGCACTGCCTGAAAGCGTGCTGAGAATGGTCACTTTCAACAACAAAGTGGATAAATACTTTGTAGGACTGTGGGAAAGATTAGGATGGTAGGATTAATTGGAAAGCTTTTAGTCAAGTAATAACTCCGACGTGATGCAATAAATTGTATTCTGTATGATGCCATTAAGTGCAACTTAAATTGCAGTGATAAGGCTGGGGGACACATTTTCAAATTAATTGTAGGTAGTTTTCAGACTGATGCTGGGAAATTCTCCATTAAGTGTGATAAATATGAGAAGGAGAGCCTTGGATAATTCTATGATAATGTTGGCAAAAGGTCTCAGTTTTTTTCTTTGCCATGATACTTATTTTCCATTGTAAAAATGTTGGATGTGGGGAGGACCTGTTAAATATTTTGTAAAAATCTGCCTTTGCTTCTTAAGACTATTACTTCATCAGTTCAGGAGGTTACCGCACAGCACTTCACTCATTTGCTCCACCAGTTTCTTATTCTGTATTGGACCAGCTTGTACCTGGAATTCAATTCAAACTGGATTATGTTGCAATTGTTCGGTGTGCTATCGGAGTGCTGTTACTGTAAATAGGAGAAAACTGCTGGAGAATGCGTTACTGGAAACCAGGGACAACTACTGTCCTGCCAAAATATACTAAAAACAAGATATATTCTAGTAATTCCAAGCAACTCCCTACCAAATAACTGAGTCTTTTAAGATTGTCATGGACACTCTTATCAGCTGAGCAACACCAGGCTTCAGAGCACTTTAAAATAATAAGCAGTAAAATCTTCGCAAAAGAAACCCAATGCACTGCTGAGTTGTAGTTTTTAAAAGCCTTAATGTATTTCTCAAGGCTTTCTACATTCTTTTTCATGGAAAATCCAAAAATATCAAGTTTTCGATTCAAACAACATGAAAAGCAGCACATATGTACTGTACTGTAGTTCGTTCTTTTTTGGGATTTTAGAAGTTAATTGCATTCGAAGGTTAATATTTGGATCATGTTTAATGCCATCTACAAAGGACCAACTAAATTAGATGTGCAAAAAATAATAATTATAACTTTCTCAGCCAACAACTGCATCCATTCAGTCTTAGATTAAACCTCATTTCCTAGCTGTACTTTATATTCCCCAATACAAAAAGCCGAGCTGAGTTGCTTAATCAGGATCCAGAGGTGCTTCATAAAACTGCAGAAGGATCCAAGATCTCGGGTGGGCAAGATGAATAGCACAACACTTTTAGCTGCCAAGTCCCAAACTCTGACTTTCCCAACATTCTCCTTTTAAAAAATCTTCTCAGGCCAGTATATGTTATGATTCCAGTCGGTCCTCACTCTCCCATCGTCTCTTGACATCACTATCTGAATGGTCAACATTCACACTTAACTGTATTTCATCTCAATCTAACCTCCCCCCCCCCCTCCCCCAAACGGTGTGATTCTCACTGTTCCAAACAATTGGAACATTCAACTCTCAGCTTTCCGTCCTTGCAGGAAAATAGTACGTGCAGCTTCAGAGGAAACCTGAGATTGCAGGGGGCAAAGAGGGTTGCTCTTCATTCATAACCAGCTTGATACCTACTGACTATGCTGCCATCTTGATCTACAAGGAAAGGTGATCTTGGTATTCAGGACTGCAGATGTTAGCAAGTACTTGGCATGTATGCTTATAACCTTTGACCCTTTACTTCCCATTGGAAGAAGCAGGCTGGAATAGGTAAGGAAATGCAATGGTACTGGACTGGGCAGGTTAAAACGCCTGTTTCTGTTCCCAAAAACAGTTTCTGATAATTCATCTGTAAATCAACAATTGAGAAATGTTTATTATTAAATTGGGTTGCACAGATTTGCAATACTGCTTAATTTTGTAGTTTCCTGCTCTCCTGATCTGACTTAATATTCTTTCCTGCTATTTAACTGGCTAAATTGCCCTTATACACTTGAGAGGCATGAAACGATTATTTCAGGCGAGTCCTGGTTGGTCAGGTTTTTGTTCAAAAGGCCAAGAAGATCCTATAAAACTTCCCAGTGGAAAATTGAAGTAATTTGCATTCAATTATTTGCTAATAAAATGAATGAAAGAAAGAGTGGTGAGATTCATACCCCAATTTCTAAAAACAGAATTTTCTCCTTAACTCCCCACAAATTTAGATAATTTAGTGGCTATGTTCTGGGCTGTATTTTCATGGTTTAAATAATAAAACAAAAAAACAGAATGAATAACAATGCACAGGAATACCCTATAGGTCAATAAATGTCTGTGAAGAGATGAGGCAAGTTGATATATATGGATATGTGAACACAAAATGAATATGGGCCCCATCCTGGCTGAGATACTGAAGACTTGTTCTCTAGAAGGTGATGATATAAGGAAGTAATATCGCTACAAATATGAGTTTCTTGTTCCAAAGGAGGGCCACTTATATCACCTGTATGTTGTCAGAGTTTTTTTCCATCCCATGATGTATACTGTGAAGACTGTCTTATGAGGAAAGGTTTAGTGGGTTAAGCCTATACTTTCATGAAGATAGAAGAATTGAGAGACCATCTTACCGAAACATGGAAGATTCTTAGGGGACTTGATGGGGGAGCTGTGGAAAGGTGTTTTTCCATAGTGGGAGAGTCTGGGACTAGAGTGCTTAATCTCAGAATGAGGGGTTGCACATTTAAAATAGAGATGAGGAGGAATTATTCATAGCGAAAGAAGAGCTGGCAATCTGCTGCACAGCAGGACATTAAAATAAGGCACTGGTGGCTGAAATTCCTGAAATCCCAGTGTGTTGACCACAAGATAGTGCATGAATGGGGATGTAGAGGTGCAGTGTGTTCACAGAAACATAGAAAAGGAGAGCAGGAGAAGGTGCCTGGGCCCTTCCAGCTTGCTCTGCCATTCAATTTGATCAAAGCTGATTATCCACCTCAGAAACCTCTTTCCGTTTTCTCCCTGTATCCTTTTGATCCCATTACGCCTAAGAAATATATCTATCTCCTTCTTCAAAATATTCACTGTTCTGACCTTCACTGCTTTCTGTGGCGGAGAATTCAACAAACTCACCACTGTCTGGTGAAGAAATGTCTTTTCATCTCAGTCCTTAAAAGCACACTCCTTATCCTTAGAAAGTGACTGAAAACATCCTTTGTTACCATACATAATGTGGTGAGCAGCAGAGAATTGTGTGAAGTAACTCAGTGGAGATCACAGTGAGAAACCCTCTATAAACCTTCCCAATATTGACACCTTGTCAATTTTTGGTAAAGTTCAGCTTAGTGTTTCAAGTCGGATATGGATCGTCTTTGGAACTGAAGTGGGCTGGAAGAGTGATGGTTTTTATGCTGCAGAAACAAAGAGGGGAAGAGGAGCAAATGGAACAATTTGGAAAGCTGTCCCAGAGTAAAAGGTGAAGGAGGTGCTAATGGTATTGAAGAAGGGACATAAACATGAATGATAGATGTTAATATCAGAAAATGGATAATCTCTACTGAGTGCAAACCCACGCAAACAAGAAAATCAAAGACTCAGACTGGGGACCTATGACCAGTGGTGTGCCACAAGAATCGGTGTTGGGTCCACTACCTTTTGTTATTTATATAAATGATTTGAATGTGAACACAGGAGATATAGTTAGTGTTTTGCAGATGACACCAAAATTGGAGGTGTAATGGACAGCGAGAAGGTTACCTCAGAATACAACAGGATATTGATCAGATGGACCAATGGGCTGAGAAGTGGCAGAGGGAGTTTAATTCAGATAAATGTGAGGTGTTGCATTTTGGAAAAGCAAATCCGAGCAGGACTTATACATTTAATGGTAAGATTCTGGGGAATGTTGCTAAACAAAGGGACCTTGGAGTGCAGGTTCATAGTTCCTTGAAAGTTGAGTCACAGGTAGATAGGATAGTGAAGAAGGCGTTTGGTATGCTTTCCTTTATTGGCTAGAACATTGAGTATAGGAGTTGGGAGGTCATGTTGTGGCTGTACAAGGGATTGGTTAGCCACTTTTGGAATATTGCATGCAATCTGGTCACCTTCTTATCAGAAGGATGATGTGAAACGTGAAAGGGTTCAGAAAAGATTTACAAAGATGTTGCCAGGGTTGGAGGATTTAAGTTGTAGGGAGAGGTTGAATAGGCCTATAAACCTTATAAAGGTTTATAAAATCGTAAGGGACATGGATAGGGTAAATAAACAAGGTCTTCTCCGTCAAGTGGGGTCCAGAACTAGAGGGCATAGGTTTAGGGTGAGAGGGGAAAGATATAAAAGGGACCTAAGGGGCAACGTTTTCATGAAGAGGGTAGTGCGTGTATGGAATGAGCTGCCTGAGGAAATGGTGGAGGCTGATACAATTGCAACATTTAAAAGGCATCTGGTTGGGTATATGAATAGGAAGGGTTTGGCGGGTTATGGGCCAAGTACTGGCAAATGGGACTAGATTTGGTTAGGATATCTGGTTGATATGGATGAGTTGGACCGAAGGGTCTGTTTCCATGTTGTACATCTCGATTCACAACACCTCCAGCTTTACTGTAAACCTACAACACTGATAACTACCTGATGGTGAGGAAAATTCTCCAGCTATGTCATATCAACAAAAAGCAGGCTACATTAAATCTAAACATTTATTGCCACATTGGTTTATTCTTGATCGACAACTTAATAATGGAATTTGGAGCTGCTAATGCGATCAAAGAACAATTATTCAATAATAACCTGCTGAAGTATTATCAGTTTGGGTTTTGGCAGAATGACCCAGGACCAGATCTTGTCATAGCACTAGTCCAAAAATGGATTAAAAAGTTGAACTCCGAAAGTGAGAGGCGAGTGACTGCCCTTTATGTCAAAATAACCCCTGTCCAATAATTGCATCATGGAGCTTGAGCAATATTGAAGTGAATGGAAATCGAGAAATGACTTCCCTCTTTCTCAGTAAAACTCAGAAATAATGGAACTGGTTTTGTATATCTGAAAATGGAATCCTAGTTCTGGCCAGTACCATTATTTTAAAGTTTAACTTGTTAAAAGAACTTGCGTTTCCTTCCTCTGAAAGCCAATCATCTCAGCTCCAGGATATCGGTTCAGGAGTTCCTCAGGACAATGCCCCAGACCCAACAATCTGCTGGTGGTGTTAACATGATGGGACCTTCTCTCCATCATATAGTCAGAAGTGAGGATATTTGTTGATGATTACGCAAGGATTATATAAAGATTTGTAGCTTGGGTGCCAGTTGTTGTAGTTGTGTGTATGTTCGCCCGAGCTGGGAAGTTGATTTGCAGACATTTCGTTCCCGGTCTAGGTGACATCTTCAGTGCTTTGGAGCCTCTTATGAAGCATTGCTATACTGTACCTTCAGGAATTTATTTGGTCCCTACTGCTTCCACTTGCCAGTGCTGGTTGTTTGTTGCAGTGGCCGGTATATTGGGTCTGGGTCTATGTGTTTGTTGATGGAGTCTGTGGATGAGTGCCATGCTTCTAGAAATTCTCTGGCTGTCCTCTGTTTAGCTTGTCCTGTGATCGTTGTGTTGTCCCAATCAAATTTGTGGTCCTTGTCATCTGTGTCTGTGGCTATGAGGGACTGCTGGTTGTGGCGTTTAGTGGCTAGTCTGTATTCATGAATGTGGATTGCTTGTAGTCTGCCTGTTTGTCTTACATAGTGTTTCATGCAGTCTTTGTGTGGAATCTTGTAAATTATGTTTGCCATCCATATGATGGGGATAGGGTCTTTTGTCCTGGTGAGTTGTCTGAATGTGGCTGTTGGTTTATGGGCTATCATGAATCCCAGTGGGCGGAGAAGTCTGGCTGTTAGATCCGAGATTTTTTTATGTAAGTTCACATGGCTAGTGAGGTAGGATATGGCATGTCCTCGTCGTGTTATTTGTCTGTTAGGCATCTGCGGATGAAGTTTTGGGTATATTCATTCTTGGCAAAGACTCTGTGGAAGTGTTCTTCTTCTCTTTGTCTGTTGGGAGTGCTGCAGTATGTTGTAAGCCTTTTGAACAGGGTCCTAATACAGCTTCTCTTGTGTGTGTTCAGGTGTTTGCTGTTGAAGTTCAGGGAGAAAGTGAGGACTGCAGATGCTAGAGATCAGAGCTGAAAAATGTGTTGCTGAAAAAGCGCAGCAGGTCAGGCAGCATCCAAGGAGCAGGAGAATCGATGTTTCAAACATAAGGGCTTATGCCCGAAAATCGATTCTCCCGCTCCTTGGATGCTGCCTGACCTGCTGCGCTTTTTCAGCAACACATTTTTCAGCTGTTGTAGTTCAGGACCTGGCCATGTGTGTGGCTTTCCTGTACACCTTTGTGGTGCATTCACCATTCTGTGTTCTTTCTACCATCACACCCAGGAATGGGAGTTGATTGGTGGTTTCCTCCTCTCTTGTAAGTCCGGTCCCTGTGAGCATGGTATTGATAATCTGTATGTGTTCTCCAGTTCTGTTCTCTTAATGATAACAAAAGTGTCATCCACGTATATATTCAGAATTTGGTTTGGATTTGTGGGAGGGTTGTTTATTCCAATCTTTCCATCTCTGCTTCTGCTATGAGCCCAGAGGTGGGTGAGCCCATAGGTGTCCCGTTAATCTGTTCATATATTTGGTTGTTGAACGTGAAGTGTTCCGTCAAGCACACGTCTAGTAGTTTGCATGTGCAGTCCTTGTTGATAGGTTCCCTGTAGAGTCATCTGGTTTGTTTGTCCAGGAGTTTGGCTATTGTCTTTCTGACTAGAGTTTTGTCAATTGAAGTGAACAATGTCATTAAGATCATTGCTTTGTCCTCATCTATGTTTAGTTCTTGATGTTGTCTCGGAATTCCTGTGATGATTGTATGGAGTATTTGGATCCACTGATAAGATGTTTTAGTTTTTGTTGAAGTTCTTTTGCCAGTTTATGTGATGGAGTTCCAGAGAGTGCCACAGTGGTACTCTGGTATGTCTGGTTTGTGTATTTTGGGTAATCTGTAAAATTTTGGGCTTACTAGTTTCATCCTTTGTTGATCATTCCTAACTATTAGTCCCTTTTTTGTAGGTTCTGTCGTGTGTTGCTTATTCTGTTGGTTAGCTGTGGCGTGGGGTCACACTCCCTCTGTAGGTAGGTGTCGGTATCTACAAGTATTTTCTCTGCTTTCTGAAGGTTTTCAGTCTGCCCTTATCTGCTGGCCCAGTGATTATATTCTTGTCATTTGGGACAACACAACGATCATAGGAGAAGCCAAACAGAGGACAGCCAGAGAATTTCTAGAAGTATGGCATTCAACCATGGACTCCATCAACAAACACATAGACCCAGAGATGGAAATGTGTTGCTGGAAAAGCGCAGCAGGTCAGGCAGCATCTAGGGAACAGGAGAATCGACGTTTCGGGCATTAGTCCTTCTTCATTCCTGAAGAAGGGCTAATGCCCGAAACATCGATTCTCCTGTTCCCTAGATGCTGCCTGACCTGCTGCGCTTTTCCAGCAACACATTTCCATCTCTGATCTCCAGCATCTGCAGACCTCACTTTCTCCTCATAGACCCAGACCCAATATATCGGCCACTACAACAAACAATTGGAACCAGCAACTGGAAGCAGCAGGAATGAAACCAAATAAATTCCAGAAGACGCAGTACAGCAGCGCTTCATGGGAGGCTCCAAAGCACTGATGATGTCACCTAGGTGGGACGAAATGTCTGCAAATCATCTTCCCAGTTCGACGAACATACCCACAACTACAATCACACAGCATTTAGTGCTGTTTGCAAATTTGCTGCAAGATCAAAACAACTTTTAAACATTGGCTGATAAGTCGCTTATGACATACGCATCCAACAATGGCCAGATAATGACCATGTAATAGTCTTCTTTTCGACATAAACATACAAATCACACACAATGATTGACAAAACAATAACATGCTTTGAGAAAAGACAATATATAGATTGTAAGTATGTTGCATTCAACTTCTACCACTGTTGCTCATCGAGCCATGGGATTAATATATCATATCCTGTCGAGGTAAATAATGTTTAACAGTCATTTAAGGTGCTTCCCTTCAAAATATTCACACATCATTCCACAACATGCACCTTTCTTCCAAACAGCAGGTTTACCCTAAACAATCAAACTATTTTATGAAAATAATAATGTCCCAGTGTACTTTAATATTGCAATACATTTAGACCTCTAAAAATGTATTTGTGGTTTATTGAGATCCAGACTTATTCATGCTGATCTTTCCTGGAGGCCACTGTACATTTCCAGAATGTTGGTTAGGGTTCCTTTCTGACTTGTATGTTGGAGCGTGTTATAGTTACATCAATTTTCTTATGGTGTCCCTGATTATGGTATTGTTCCCATTGGCTTTGTTGCACTGTTGAACCATTTAAAGTTTTGTACTTTCATCTGATTTGGGCCCTGGATATATGTTAGTAACTTCTGTTCAATTCCAGGTGCCTCCATTTAAATGGTGTAACTTTCAGTCTGATGTTCAGGTTGGGGGTTTCATTACCCAAGTGCTCATCAATGGGCAACTCGCAGTTTCCCCTGTTTTTCAATCAAGGCATTACGTACTAGTGGGAGTATCAGTAAGTAATGGCTGAAGAAATTTGTTAACACTTGTCTATCAAATAGCAATTGAGTTTTCTCAGTATGATATTTGCAAGTTTGTATTGGGTATACATATCCAGTTCAAACTGTGTCATGTAACCTGTTGACTAATGGTCTGTATTGCAGGGTAAGATGGTCTTCATCGAATGTATACATAGGTTTTCTGATAGCACTCTTTGTGGCTTTCAACTTTATCTGACTCTTGGGAGAAACCCATAACTTGGAAAGCTTTTTGTTTCAGTTCATAGAGAGCCTAGTTGAAGTTGGATGTAAGAAGCAGTTTCTCTGAGAGAAAGGAGTTAGTTTAGAAAACATAGGAAATGGACTACCTCAACGTGAGGGTTTACTTTGAAAGTTCCAGAACAGAACTCTTCTCAAATAACTCAGAAGGAGTTATTTGCAGCTAGGAAAGTTGAAACTGAAATGTGTGATTAATGAGGAAAATGGCTACCTTTAGGGATTGGAAGAAGCAATTAGAGAGTCACAGATTCATACAGCACAGAAAAAGACCCTTCAGTCCAACTTGTCAGTGCTGATCAGACATCCCAATCTGATCTAGTCCCATTTGTCGATATTTGGCCCATATTCCTCTCAACCCTTCCTATTCATATTCCCATCCAGATGCCTTTAAATGTTGCAGTTGTACCAACCGCCCCCATTTCTGCTGGCAGCTCATTCCACATACGCACCACTCTCTGCATGAAAAAGTTACCCCTCAGGTCCTTTTTAAATCTTTTCTCTCTCACCTTAAACTTTTGCCCTCCTGTTATTGATTTTTTATGTTGAGGCTCCTTCATTCTTCATACTTCAGTCCAGCCATCTGAGAGTCTGGAAAGCATTTGCTTACTCCCTCTAGAGCAAGAACGTCCTTCCTCAAGATAAAAAGGCCAAAACTGCACAAAACACGCCAGGTGTAGTCTCACTGGGGCCTGCATAGTTGTAGTAAGGCATCCCTGTCCCTGTACTTGAGTTCTTTTGCTATAAAGGCCAACATACCATTTGTCTTTCTTACTACCTGCTGCAGTTGCATGCTACTTTCAGTGACTGGTGTATGAGGACACTCACGTCTCGTTGCATGATCTCCTCTCTCAGTTGACAGCCAGATAATAATCTGCCATCCTGTTTTTGCTACCAAAATGGATAACCTCATGTTCCTCTATACTACACTGCATCTGCCATGCATTTGCCTACTTGTTCAAATGTTACAGTTTGTTGTGAGGGGAATTGGACACAGAAATAGGGAGATTATACATCTGCTATAAAGTAAAGCTGCCATAATCCGGAGAACTCCGAAGTCTACTCTCTCATCAGACAGAGGCGACTGGTGGTGGTGGCGGTGGTAGATTACTGCACCTCAGGCAAGGGATGAGATTACGAAGAGAGTTAAGCTAGTGCTACAGATGTGATAATGAAGGGAACTCTCTCCGAGTACTGCAACCAAATAGGTGTTGGGAATAGAAGGAATTGTATTTCCTCATGTGTTTCAAAATCTTTCCTTTGCACAGTGATTTCTGTTTTATTGTTAAAATTAATTGTAAGCACTGTGTGCTTGTGTTTCAGTGAAAAAAAATCACTTTGTTAAATAAAAAAACTATCAAGCCTGATGTTTCTTAGATTTGACATATTCAGTAGTAACATAAAATGGGATTAAAACTGTGGCAACACTTTGAGTTTAATGGAACAGATATAAGAGGGTCATGTCTGAGTCATTGTATACAGTGAATTTAACAGTAGTTGGATAAATTGTCTCTTGCCACTTGTGCCAGCTTTGCATACAGGTTATGATAACTTCCAATCTCTGCTACATTGACCTGAAAACACCTTGAGCAGGAGAAAGTGAGGACTGCAGATATCAGAATCGAAAAGTATGGCACTAGAAAAGTACAGCAGGGCAAGCAGCATCCGAGGAGCAGGAGAATCGACGTTTTGGGCATAAGCCCTTCACCAGGAATGTGAAGGGTGAAAGGGGCTGAGAGATAAATAGGTGGTGGGGGTGGGGCTGGGAGGAAAGTAGCTTGGAAGGCAATAGGTGGATGAAGGTGGGGGGAGGAGCGCTAGTGATAGGTTAGAGCGGAAGGTGGAGCAGATAGGTGGGAAGGAAGATGGACAGGTAGGATAGTTCATGAGGGTGGTGCCAAGATAGAGGGTTGCATCTGGAAAGAGGGGGGGAGGAGATGAGGAATTGTGAAATTAATGTTGATGCCATATGATTGGAGAGTCCAAAGGTGGAAGATGAGGTGTTCTTCTTCTAGGCGTTGTGTGACTAAAATTTGGTGGTGGAGGAGGCCCAGTATTTGCATGACCTTGGGGGAGTGGGAGGGGAGTTGAAGTGGTTGGCCATGGGGTGGTGGGATTGTTTGGTGTGTGTGTCCCAGAGATGTTCTCTGAAACATTCTGCGAGTTGGTATCTTGTCTCCCCAATTAAAAGGAGACAACATTGAGAGCAATGGACACAGTAGATAAGGTGTTTGGATGTGCAGAAATATCTCTGTCGGATGTGGAAGGATCCTTTGGGGCCTTAGATGGAGGTGAGGGTGGTGGTTTGGGGGCAGGTTTTACTCTTCTTTAGGCAGCAAGGGAAGGTTCCGGGAGTGGAGGGTGGATTGGTGGGGACGTGGACCTAATGAGGGAATTGTGGAGGGAATGGTCTCTGCGGAATGCTGATAGGGGTGGGGAGGGAAATATATTTCTGGTGGCGGGGTCTGAGTGTAGGTGGCAGAAAACGCAGAGGATGATAAGTTGGATCCAAAGGTGAGGTGGAAGGTGAGGATGGGGGGGGGGGGTGTCTATCCTTGTTGTGGTTGGAGGGTTGGGGTTCAAGGGCGGAAGTACAGGAAGTGGAAGAGATGCCCTGTAGGATACTGTTGACTATGTGGGAGGGGTAATTGTGATCCTTGAAATAGGAGGCCATCTGGGATGTCCTGGAGTGGAATTGCTCCTCCTGGATATGGTGGAGGCAGAGGAATTGGGAATAAGGGATAGCATTTTCACAGGAGGGAAGGTGGGAGGAGGTGTTGTCGAGGTAGTTGTGGGAGTTGGTTGGTTTGAAGTAGATGTCCGTATTGAGTCAGTCGCCGGAAATGGAGACAGAGAGGGCCAGGAAGGGGAGGGGTTGTCCGAGATTGTCCAGGTGAACTTGAGGTCAGGGTGGAAGGTGTTCATGAAGTTGAACAAGATGGCGCCAATACAGTTATTGATGTAGCAGAGGAAAAGATGGGGACTGGAGCTAGTGTAGCTGCGGAAGATAGACTGTTCCACGTACCCGCCGAAGCGGCAGGTATTGCTGGGGCCCATTTGGGTGGCCATGGCTACCCATTTGGTCTGAAGGAAATGAGAGGATTCGAAGGAGAAGTTGTTGAGGATGAGGACCAGTTTAGCCAATCAAATGAGTGTGTCAGTGAAGGGTACTGATTGGGTCAATGGGAGAGGAAGAAATGGAGGGCTTGGAGGCTTTCGCCATGGCGGGTGGATGTGTGCATGACCTGCTGTGCATTTCCAGTTCCATGCTTTTCGACTTTGACCAGTCAGTACCTACTTGTCTGGTTTGGGAACTAAGATTAATACATAACTGTTCCTTTTACACGTTTATGGAATAATTGGCCAATGAAACAGTGCTGTCTTCTCGTTCAGTACTAATTCTAGTTCATTTTTATAGGTTCAGTTCTTGTGTCCTCATCCTGAGGAGTGCTAGATGAAAAGGTTTGACTTCTTGACTCCAAAATCCAAAGGGTTTTTGTAAATACACTAAGGACAAAAGAGTAATTAGGGAGAGAATAGGGTCCCTCAAAGATCAGCAAGGCAACCGATGTATGAAGCTGCTGGAGATGGCAGAGATACTAATCAAGTATTTTGCATCAGTATTTACTGTTGAGAAGGACATGGACGGTATAGAATATGGGGAAATAGATGGTGACATCTTGAAAAATGTCCATATTACAGAGGAGGAGGTGCTGGATGTCTTGAAATGCACAAAAGTGGATAAATCCCCAGGACCTGATCAGGTGTACCCTAGAACACTGTGGGAAGTGATTTCTGTGTCCCTATTTTAATCATCAATAGTCACAGGTGAGGTGCCTGAAGATTGGAGGGTGGCTAACATGGTGCCACTAATTAAGAAAAGTGGTGAGGACAAGCCAGGGAACTATAGACCAGTGAGCCTGACATCAGTGGTGGGTAAGTTATTGAAGCGAATCCTGAGGGACAGGATTTACATGTATTTGGAAAAGTAAAGACTGATTAGGGATAGTCAGCATGAGTTTGTGTGTGGGGGGTCATGTCTCACGTGTCGACCTGTTTTCTTATCCCTGTATCAGTCGAAGGAAACACTCAGAGACACAGCATGGCTTTACCTTCTCCATCTTTATTCCAGGCCCTGGAGAAAGAGAACGATCATCCATGTGCACAGAGACATGAGTTCTTGGTCTTCTCTCGAACAGCAGATTCAAGGAATTATACCGTCACTTACAGGGAGCAACATTAAAATAAGGCAAAATCTATATTGATTGGGTGACCGTTACCATTAGCGAGCATCAACAATACAGATTAAGCTATCTGGCATTATACAATGGATGTTCTTAACCTTGTTAACTGGCATTACACAATGGATGCTTTTTACCTTGTTAACCCACTATCTTTGCCTCCAGCACCTAATTGTTTACTGCAAGATCTTATCTGGTTAAAGTCATGCTAACTGAGCGTTTGTCACACAACCCAAAACTTAACTCTCACCCTACCTGCTCATACCTTATACACTTTCTCACACTGAACTTGATTGAGTTCTTTGAAGAAGTAACAAAGAGGATTGATGAGGGCAGAGCATAGATGTGATCTATATGGACTTCAGTAAGGTGTTCAACAAGGTTCCTCAGGGGAGCCTGGTTAGCAAAGTTAGATCTCATGGAATACAGGCAGAACTAGCCATTTGGATACAGAACTGACTTGAAGATAGAAGACAGAGGGTGGTGGTAGAGGGTTGCTTTTCACATGGAGGCCTGTGACCAGTGGAGTGCCACAGGATCAGTGTTGGGTCCTCTACTTTTTGTCATTTAAATAAATGATTTGGATGTGAATATAGGAGGTATAGTTAGTAAGTTTGTAGACAACATCAAAATTGGAGGTGTAGTGGACAGCGAAGAAGGTTACTTCAGAGTACAACGGGATCTTGATCAGATGGGCCAATGAGCTGAGGAGTGGCAAATGAAGTTTAATTTAGATAAATGTGAGGTGCTGCATTTTGGGAAAGCAAATCTTAGCAGGACTTATACACTTAATAGCAAGTTCCTGGGGAGTGTTGATGAACAAAGAGACCTTAGAGTACAGGTTCATAGTTCCTTGAAAGTGGAGTTGCAGGTAGATAGCAAAGTATAGAAGGCATTTGGTATGCTTTCCTTTATTGGTCAGAACACTGAGTATAGGAATTGGGAGTCTAGATTAGAGAGGTGCAGGAAAAGCACAGCAGGTCAGGCAGCATCCGAGGAGCAGGAAAATTGACGTTTCGGGCAAAAGCTCTTCTTCAGGAATGGAGGCAAGGAACCTCCAGGGTGGAGAGATAAATGGCAGGGGGTGGGGGGGGGAGCTGTGGAGAAGGTAGCAAAGAGTACAATAGGTGAATGGGGGTGGGGATGGAGGTGATAGGTCAGAGAGGAGGGTGGGGGAAGGTAGCAAAAAGTACAATGGGTGGATGGAGCTGGAGATGAAGATGGTAGGTCAGAGGGGAGGATGGAACGGATAGGTGGGAAGGGAGATTGGCAGGTAGGACAGGTCACGAGGCCCGTGCCATAGAGTTGGGAGGTCATATTGTGGCTGTACAGGACATTGGCAAAAGTGAGTACTACAGATGCTGGAGATTAGAGTCAAGATTAGAGTTGTGCTGGAAAAGCACAGCAGGTCAGACAGCATCTGAGGAGCAGGGAACATTGATGTTTCAGGAAAAAGCCCTTCATTAGTATATTGATTAGGTCACGTTGGATTATTGCGTGTAATCCTGGTCTCCTTCTTATCGGAAGGATGTTGTGAAACTTGAAAGGGTTCAGAAAAGATTTACAAGGATGTCTCCAGGGTTGGACGATTTGAGCTATAGGGAGAGGCTGAATAGGCTGGCGCTGTTTTCCCTGGAGCATCAGAGACTGAGGGGTGACCTTATAGAGGTTTATAAAATCATGAGGGGCATGAATAGGATAAACAGACAAGGTCTTTTCCCTGGGGTAGGGGAGTCCAGAACTGGAGAGCTTGGGTTCAGGATGAGAGGGGAAAGATTTAAAAGAGACCTAAGGGGCAACTTTTTCACACAGAGGGTGGTACGTGTATGGAATGAGCTGCCAGAGGAAGTGGTGGAGGCTGGTACAATTACAACATTTAAAAGGCATCTGGATGGGTATATGAATAGGAAGGGTTTGGAGGGATATGGGCCGGGTGCTGGCAGATTGGGGTATGATATCTTGTTGGCATGGACGAGTTGGACCGAAGGATCTGTTTCCATGGAGTACATCTCTATACTCTATGAGTGTTTATGCAATGCTTAAGTTATGTACTTGTACACAATTATTTTATGATTTATGCTAATTCTTCATCCATGGGTTTACAATCTGAATGGTGGCAAAGGCTTCTGTTGCTACTATAGTGCCAATACATGCTGAATGTCTATTCACTTTGTGTATCGATGGTCACTTGATCAGGCAGCTCATCATTTGATCTTGTAGCTTGGCTCGACAATTTGTGGATATTGGCTTGATACTGTTTTGTGTGTACTCTTTATTGATTGGAATACTATACTTATCTAACCTCTAGTGTGACTTATCATGTTCTTGAACCTCTTGTTTTGGCCTTTACTTTCTGCATTAACGTTTCCAATGTCCTCTGGTGCCATATGCATTGCAAACAGAGTTAAAAGCTGAACAATTTCTTGGTGCATGAATGATGGTGCAACACCATATTGTCTTCTAGGCTTTCCTGTGTTTGGTACTTTTGGATGAAATATGCAGAGAATGTAGACTCTTTCTGCCCATGAGTATGGCTTCGTTATCTGCAATCATAGTGCAACCTTTGTGTTGGCCTAAGAGGTCTTTTTGGAATGCTTCCACTGCAATAGATACTATCATGGGTTTGATTCTTCTCACTGCTGGCCCAGCTGCTGTGAAGACACAATCAAATGCTTTGTCTCAATATGTACTTGTGAATTTGCAAATGGTCTCCATCAGTCATTGCCGAAAAGACAGGAACACCAGACAGTGCATACTGAAGTTAAGCTTTGTTCATAATTGAGCTTCAAGTGTTGATCATAATTTTATCTGAATTCCTTAGATGGCCGTCAGACATATCTGATGTATTCAGTCTGTGAAGGGCTTTGTTGACTGTGTCAATTTTAATTTTAAAGGCTATCATCTGCTTCAGAAATGGTAAGATTCCTGAAAAACAGTTTGGTTGTTGGAACAAAATAAACTCAGGAAATATGTGGTTTTCTATTTGAATGTTGGAAATTTTGTGGTCAAAGTTTAGAGTTTTGCACAATTTTTAATCCTATCTAAAACTTTTGAGAATTCGACTTTAATATTCAGCCTGTCTTAAATTCAGGCAATTTTTATCATGCCTGCTTATTGGAGGAAAGTGCATTCCCAGAATGAATGTACATTGTGAATAGGACCCCTACAAAGCTGCAGAAACCTAATGAATGGCAAAACTTGAAAGCTGTTTCAATTTCAAACCAGCTCCTCCTGGATCGGGAAGGTTTTAATCTTATATAGTTTATATATTCAAGTTTTCAAGATCTCATGCTTTGTTATGTTACATGTGGTGTGCTTAAAAATATCCAGATTTTAACTCTGTTTGCAAGATATTTCCCGAAACCACAAACTGCCCCCAACTGCCGCCATGTTGCATTTTTCTCTTTGATGTGAACATACTTAACACACACAAGGATTGATGAAACAATGATGTGTATTCTTTACCTGAAGATAAGAGTGTGGGTATATGCACATCATATTAGAACAACCATCTTCAACAAGAGACAATTTGGGGTGGCACGTTCGCTCAGTGGTTAGCACTGCTGCCTCACAGCACCAGGGTCCCAGGTTCAATTCCTGCCTTATGCAACTGTCTGTGGAGTTTGCAAATTCTCCCCGTATCTGCGTGGGTTTCCTCCGGGTGCCCTGGTTTCCTCCCACAGTCCAAAGATGAGGAGGTCAGGTGAATTGGCCATGTTAAATTGCCCATAGCATTAGTCAGAGGGGTGGGTTGCTCTTCGGAGGATCGGTGTGGACCTGGTGGGCCGAAGGGCCTGTTTCCACACTGTAGGTAATCTAATCTAATCTAATCATCTCCATTTTAAATTCAATGGTCCAACAATCACTAAATCCTCCACAATAACATTGTGGACTTTTCATTAACCAACAATGTTACTGGAAAAGTCATACAGAAAGCTTTTTATTAATCAGTATCTATGGGACCAGGAGAGTACCCCAGTTGATCAAATATTCTGGTTGATCAAGAGGCCCGCACAATCAATGTAAAAACACACTAAGTCGTAGAAAGGTAATGCTGGGATACACACCTCACTGTCATACTTTATTTACAGAATAGAACACTTCAAAAATAATTCAACTTTGCTTTAAGTAAAAACTTACTGGCAGACAGCCTTCTCACTCACACCCTCAACTGACATTGCAGTGATCGTGACAATACAATAAACTTCTGGTATTTAAGGTACATAATTTTCACGAGTTTACAGACAGTGCCAGTTCACAAGGAGCCAGTTAAAACGAAGTTTATTGTACTGCAGTTGCAACAGCAGGTCAGAAGATGGAAATTCTTTGGCAAGTAGCTCACCTCCTCATTCCTCAAATTCTCCACGATAAGAGGCTCAAGTCAACGGTGTGATGGAATACTCTCCACCTTTCTGGATGAGTGTGTAAAGTAATAGGATTAATATCAAACATACATAATAATGATGATGACAATGGTGTCAGATTCATACGATTAAGTAGAGAGAGCTGGAAGAGAGCAAAATCTCTAACCTAATGTGAAGATAATGTGTGTATTAATCAAGCTGTAAATAGTTCCTGTATGGATTCCACAACATTACTCTCAATGACTAAACAGAGGTAAGACCCAACACACATAACCAAATGTAATGGCAATAGAAAAGAGAAAAATGGAGCATTGAAATCAGCAACTGAGCTGAACTTAGTGCAAGAAGTGCAGAGCAAAGAAAGAGGTTTTGGCCAAATCAAGCAACTCCTGCTGTCTTCAGAGATTTTGACAGAATATGATTTGCTTTTCCTGAATACAATAGTATTTAATGCACCTTTAACAGGATTAGTGACAATGCTCTTTCAACTGCAGAAAGATGGAGAGTGTAGACCAGAAAACTCTGCCTCTAGATTGCTAACTCTGGAATTGCATTCCAAAAGAAGTGAAAAAGAGCACTTGGCAACAGCATTTTCAGATTCAGTTCTGGGGTTTACAGTTTAAAATTCAAACTGACCATAAATTATTGGACAGTCTTCTGAACAGAAATGAATCACCACATTACTGCCCAAAATTCGGTAGTTCTGAACAAGACTCACAATGTGTAACTCAGCTACAGAATGCACATTGAGACAGCATCAGGAGCAGCAGACATACTCTCAAGGATATCATGTAGTGGAACAGAACAAAAACATTTAGATTTTATTGAGGAGTTTGAAGCTTATAAATCAGAAGTTACTAAACATTGACCAATGACTGAAAGGAATCTGCAAGAAATAAGAGAATTGTGAAAACAGGATGAAAAATGTGTCAGGATCACGAAGTACTGTCTGGTGGGTTAGCTAGATTAGGTACCTACGAAACTAATACTTTATCATGCTTTGAACAGTGCAAAAGCCTCATTATAAGTGATGCCTTGGTAGTCTTCAATGAGAAATTATTAATATCAAAAACTTTTCAACTTGTGATTTTTCAAAGAATTCATCAAGGACATTTGCATGTTTCAAACTGTTGAGCAATGTATTTGTCTGTTTGCCAGGTATTATTCACTCTATACAGGAAATAATTGCTAACCGCATTCCATTTATTGCAAACAGTTAGGAGAAACAGAACCACTATTACCATTGGACTTTACATCAAGACTACGAGGGTGCCTGCATATGGACTAATTCATATTCAAAGGGAAGATATTCATTATCATCATACACAAAGTGGATTGAAGTCAACTATCTGCACAGTAGCACTGCAGAGATCGCAATAAACTCACTTAAGAGAATCTACACCATGCAAGGAATTCCGGACATTGAAGTATCAGACAATAGCACAAAGGTTGAAATGAACATTTTAAGAGATTCAAAGGTGAATTTGATTTTATTCATGTTACCACTTCATCTCAGAATCCTCAAGCAAATTGAAAAACCGAAAAAGCAGTCAAGAGGTTTCTCGTTGTTGGTCAGAGGGTCTGCTTTTTCTAATCAGGTTTCAGATTTCAGGCACTTTCTTTTTTTAAAATTAAGAATGGCTTTGTAAACTCAGTGAAAAATATATAAAGTTTCAGGAGTTGTGTTATGCCTATCTTACTTGTATTAAAGGACCTGGCAGGCAGTTGTGAAATTGGGAGTGATAAGTGATAGTACATTAAGAATTGAGGGAACGTATGAAAAATGTCACATTGTAGTTTAAAACCAATTTTCCTTTCAGGAATTCATACATTAATTGGAGAACAAAGTTCTCTTCTACTCTATTTTCAGTTGTATTTGTGGAGAGAGATAAGATATCTGCCAAGACTGTACAATGGTAGTAGTGCATGTTAAGGATGCAAAACATGTTCCAATACCTACTAGCCCTTATTCCTTCTTACTTTTATTCCAGACTCTCAAATGTATCTTTAATTGCAAAAATAAAATTAAGTGATTTAAATGTCATTACTTTCTACGCCTGTCTAAACTATGCAGCTTCAATTCTGCTCAGGCCTCCACGTATGTCATTGAAACCATCCTGATTGTAACTTTCACCAAGGTCACTTTAAATGTCACTATCTCTGCCTCACATCCACTTTGTCTCTCAAACAATTATTTAAATCTCTGCTCCACCCTGATGATTCTTTCACTTTGAGCTCAAAAAATATTAATTTCTGTTTGACCACAGTTTCAGTTCCATTCTGTTTCCCTCTTCATTTCTTCTCTGCAAATGTTTCTTTGTTATTTCAAACTACCAGACCTTCAGCAAGTTGACTAAAGAGGGTCAAATGATTTTTATGAATAGGTCCTTGAATTATAGTGGAGGAGAAAGTGAGGTCTGCAGATGCTGGAGATCAAAGTTGAAACTTTATTGCTGGAACAGCACAGCAGGTCAGGCAGCATCCAGGGAACAGGAGATTCGACGTTTCGGGCACAGGCCCTTCTTCAGGAATGAGCAGAGAGTGTTCAGCAGGAGAAGATAAAAGGTAGGGAGGAGGGACTTGGAGGAGGGGCGTTGGAAATGTGATAGGTGGAAAGAGGTCAAGGTGAGGGTGATAGGTCGGAGTAGGATGGAGGCGGAGAGGTCAAGAAGAAGATCTGACAAGGGAGTCGCGGAGGGAGTGGTCTCTACGGAAAGCTGATAGGGGAGGGGAGGGAAATATATCCTTGGTGCTGGGGTCTGTTTGGAGGTGGCGGAAGTGACGGCGGATGATGCGCTGTACATGGAGATTGGTGGGGTGGTAGGTGAGGACCAGTGGGGTTCTGTCCTGGTGGCGGTTGGAGGGGCGGGGCTCAAGGGCGGAGGAGCGGGAAGTGGAGGAGATGCGGTGGAGGGCACCGTCGACCACGTCGGGGGGGAAATTGCGGTCCTTGAAGAAGGAGGCCATCTGTGTTGTACGTATTTTGAACTGGTCCTCCTGGGAGCAGATGCGGCGGAGACGAAGGAATTGGGAGAATGGGATGGCATTTTTACAGGGGGCAGGATGGGAGGAGGTGTAGTCCAGGTAGCTGTGGGAGTCGGTTGGTTTGTAGTAGATGTCCGTGTTGATTCGGTCGCCTGAGATAGAAACAGAAAGGTCTAGGAAGGGGAGGGAGGAGTCCGAGACTGTCCAGGTGAATTTGAGGTCGGGGTGGAAGGTGTTAGTGAAGTGGATGAACTGTTCAACCTCCTCGTGGGAGCACGAGGTAGCGCCGATACAGTCATCAATGTAGCGAAGGAAAAGATGGGGGGTGGGGCCAGTGTAGTTGCGGAAGATGGATTGTTCCACATACCCTACGAAGAGGCAGGCATAGCTGGGGCCCATGCGGGTGCCCATGGCTACTCCTTTTGTTTGGAGAAAGTGGGAGGATTGGAAAGAAAACCCTCCTTCGACTGACCGAACTGGTCCTCACCCTGAACAACTTTTCTTTCCAATCCTCCCACTTTCTCCAAACAAAAGGAGTAGCCATGGGCACCCGCATGGGCCCCAGCTATGCCTGCCTCTTCGTAGGGTATGTGGAACAATCCATCTTCCGCAACTACACTGGCCCCACCCCCCATCTTTTCCTTCGCTACATTGATGACTGTATCGGCGCTACCTCGTGCTCCCACGAGGAGGTTGAACAGTTCATCCACTTCACTAACACCTTCCACCCCGACCTCAAATTCACCTGGACAGTCTCGGACTCCTCCCTCCCCTTCCTAGACCTTTCTGTTTCTATCTCAGGCGACCGAATCAACACGGACATCTACTACAAACCAACCGACTCCCACAGCTACCTGGACTACACCTCCTCCCATCCTGCCCCCTGTAAAAATGCCATCCCATTCTCCCAATTCCTTCGTCTCCGCCGCATCTGCTCCCAGGAGGACCAGTTCAAAATACGTACAACACAGATGGCCTCCTTCTTCAAGGACCGCAATTTCCCCCCCGACGTGGTCGACGGTGCCCTCCACTGCATCTCCTCCACTTCCCGCTCCTCCGCCCTTGAGCCCCGCCCCTCCAACCGCCACCAGGACAGAACCCCACTGGTCCTCACCTACCACCCCACCAATCTCCATGTACAGCGCATCATCCGCCGTCACTTCCGCCACCTCCAAACAGACCCCAGCACCAAGGATATATTTCCCTCCCCTCCCCTATCAGCTTTCCGTAGAGACCACTCCCTCCGCGACTCCCTTGTCAGATCTTCTTCTTGACCTCTCCGCCTCCATCCTACTCCGACCTATCACCCTCACCTTGACCTCTTTCCACCTATCACATTTCCAACGCCCCTCCTCCAAGTCCCTCCTCCCTACCTTTTATCTTCTCCTGCTGAACACTCTCTGCTCATTCCTGAAGAAGGGCCTGTGCCCGAAACGTCGAATCTCCTGTTCCCTGGATGCTGCCTGACCTGCTGTGCTGTTCCAGCAATAAAGTTTCAACCTTGAATTATAGTTCCAAGTGTAGGCTTTTGCCCAAAATGTTGATTTTCGTGCTCCTCAGATGCTGCCTGACCTGCTGTGCTTTTCCAGCACCACTCTAACCTAGACTCTGGTTTCCAGCAGCTGCAGTCCTCACTTTTGCCAAGTGTACAAATACTTGTTTGGTATTGATCATATGTCCCATTGACTGACAGGCCATATCAAACAACATGTTCCTTTGGCTGTCAAGAGTCTACAGTATGCCAACTATGCTCATTAAGTTCATGATCATCATTAGAACAGACTGTCCAATATTAGATGTGATTCTGCTATTGTACAATATTAACCAATTAGTGAGTTTTGAGAAGATTTGTAGCTCAAGTTGAGGTTCTGGATGTAAGTTTGCTCACTGAGCTGGAAGACAGTAACGCAGAGACTCGAACAAACCACTCAACTCAAACTTTGGGTCTGCTACGTGGATGACACACTTATCACTAAATGAAACAAATTTTGGAAATCGTCAAGAGAATCAATAATACCCTTACTGGCATAATATTTACGAAAGAGGAGGAAAACTACAAGAAACTGCCATTCCTAGATGTCACAGTAGAGCGAACAGCCAATGGGGAATTTCAAACCAGTGTCTACAGGAAAACAACACATACGGACCAAATAGTGAACTACAGAAGCAATCATCCCAACATCCACAAACGAAGTTGCATTAGAACATTATTTCAATGAGCCACCACACACTGCAGCACAGAGGAACTACGCAGAGCAGAGGAAAATCACTGATACAGTGTATTCAAAAAGAACAGGTATCCAATGAACACAGTCCACTAATTTATCAGCAACAAACCCCAACAAGCAGACAAAACACATCCAGAAACCCGAGCACCTCTCCCCAATGTCAAAGACATCTCGAAAATGACTGCTAGACTACTCAGACCTCTTGGCAGCATGGTAGCCCACAAACTCACCAACACACAAAAACAGCAGCTAATGAACTTGAAAGACCCTATACAAACAATGAGCAAAACTAATGTCATTTACAAAATACCTTACAAGAACTGTAACAAACACTACTTTGGAAAAACAGGCAGAAAACTAGCCACCAGGATACATGAACATCAACTAGCCACAAAAAACACATGCACCACTCCCACTTCAACTGTGACAACACGTTCATCCTAGGACAAGCCAAACAGAGACATGTGCGAGACTTCATAGAAGCATAGCACCCCAACTGGAACTCTATCAACAAACGCGTTGACTTGGATCCCATTAACCACCATCTGAGAAAAAGAACAGGAAAGGATATCATCACAGGAAATGACATCATCAACCCAAGGAAACCTAAATACATAAATAAAAAGTGTGCCATATTACCAGTGCTACACCGGAGGCCCACTGATGATGTTACCTAGTATGGTGACAAATTTCTGAAAATGAACCTTCCAACTCAACGAGCAAACTTACATCCAGAATATTAAACAATCCTGATTGTGCTACATAATATATTCAACACCAAATTAAGATTATCAGTCGAGCATACTGTGTGAGTTTCATTCGCACATTCTCAAAGCTATATTTATTCATTCACAAGACTATATTGTAAGTATTGTTGTGACCAAGCCCCAGGCAAAGTTCTCAAGTTATTTATGGTATCAGATCCAAACCCCAAATCACAGAAGTAGGATGAACTAGTTCACCTTCTTTAATCACCTGACCTCTTGGTTATAGAGTCATAGAGTCATAGAGATGTACAGCATGGAAACAGACCCTTCGGTCCATCCCATCCATGCCGACCAGATATCCGAACTAAATCTAGTCCGACCTGCCAGGACCAGGCCCATATCCCTCTAAACCCTTCCTATTCATATACACATACAGATGCCTTTTAATTGTTGCAAATATACCAGCCTCCATCACTTCCTCTGACAGCCCATTCCACACAAGCACCACCCTCTGCAAGAAAATGTTGCCCCTTAGATCTCTTCTAAATCTTTCCCCTTTCACCCTAAACCTATACCCTCTAGTTCTGGACTCCCCCACCCCAGGGAAAAGGCCTTCTCTATTTACCCCATCAATGCCTCTCGTGATTTTATAAACCTCTATAAGATTCTGGGTGTTTAATTGTTGGTTCTTTGACTGTGACTTCCATAGCACATTAGTGTTTGAACATGGCTAGTACACATGAATCTTAATTCTTATGACACCATTTTCCATGAGCATATGGAGACCAGTACGACAGTCAGTTGTAATCCTCTTTTTGTGTATTAATAGAATGTGAAAATGCAAAACACAAAACTGTTTGCAGGATTAGTTTTCTGCTGAATGGTGTCAGTCCCCTTATTGCCTGCTATGTCGCTGTCACTTAGTTTGAAGTTTCTCTGAGATTCCATATGTGCAACACTCCAGATCTCACACAGAACTTTGCTAGACATCTACATGAATTTACATCGACAATCTTTTTCTTTCCTTATGGCTGTTACCATTTTAATAGAAAACACATTTTGGAATTAAACGTTAAACAGCCTGTTGTATTTGGGATTCTGATCTATTGAAATGACAGCAAAAAGAATATCCTCGCATATTGCACCGTTGAACTGAAGGCAAGGCTGTGACAAGCCAATCCCTGATTCATCCTCATGGCTACATCTTGACCAAGATGGCTTGCCTGGTTTGAACTTAATTCATTAATTAAAGCTGTTAAATAGTTCCTTCTATATCTCTCTGCCAACTATAACTTAACCAACCACTATACAACTTGTCACGCTGTAGAAACTGTTGGCTCTTTTCAAAATAGGTTTCTTGTATTTGTGTGAGACAAAAACCTTTGACTTCTTTTTAACAATTTTAAAGTGCACTAAAAGGAGTGGAACTTAGATTGGTTCTGTCATTTAAAAACTCATATCTACTTTCTCCCTAAACTGTTGCTGTGCCTGTGAACTGCGTTGATAAACTAAGAATAGATGGAGTGAATCTATTCTTCAAGAATACATTAATGCTACAATACTCCTTCACTTATATTGAGAGGATATTTTGCTTCATGTTCCAACATTTTATGTCTGGAAGATTTTAAATATATTTTGTAAAACCATGTTAGAAATGTTAGAAACTTTACAAAGTTGAAATTATATTGCACATTATGAATTTTCAATTTGAATTTAGAATTAAAGAGTCATAGAGATGTACAGCTTGGTCCAACTCGTCCATGCCGACCAGATATCCCAAATCAATCTAGTCCCACCTGCCAGCACCTGGCCCATATCCCTCTTAAACCCTTCCTATTCATATACCCATCCAGATGCATTTTAAATGGTGCAATTGTACCAGCCTCCACCACTTCCTCTGGCAGCTCATTCCATACATGTACCACCTTCTGCATGAAAAAATTGCCCCTCAGGTCTCTTTTATATCTTTCCCCTCTCACCCTAAACCTATGCCCTCTAGTTCTGGACTCCCCCACCCCAGGGAAGAGACTTTGACTATTTATCCAATTCATGTCCCTCATGATTTTATAAACCTCTATAGGGTCACCCCTCATCCTCTGATGCTCCAGGGAAAACAGCCCCAGCCTATTCAACCTCTCCCTATAGGTCAAATCCTCCAACCCTGGCAACATCCTTGTAAATCTTTTCTGAACTCTTTCAAGTTTCACAACATCTTTCCGATAGGAAGGAGACCAGAATTGCATGCAATATTCCAACAGTGGCTTAACCAAAGTCCTGTACAGCCGCAACATGACCTCCTAACTCCTGTATTCAATACTCTGACCAATAAAGGAAAGCATACCAAATGCCTTCTTCACTATCCGTGACTTAACTTTCAAGGAGCTATGAACCTGTACTTCAGGGTCTCTTTGTTTAGCAACACTCCCCAGGATCTTACCATTAAGTGTATAAGTCATGCTAAGATTTGCTTTCCCAAAATGCAGCACCTCACATTTATCTGAATTAAACTCCATCTGCCACATCTCAGCCCATTGGCCCATTTATTGTATATATTATCAAAAGTTATGTGAGAGAGAAAAAGTATCAATGTTTGATGTTAAGATAAGTTAATTAGAATTAAGACGAGAGAGAGAGAGAGAAATTTAGTCGAGATCTAAAGGTATGTGTGATTGAGCAGAAAATATTAGTTATGTACTTAAATTACTTTAATTCAGAAACTCTGAATTGTGAACAATTAGAATTTATATAATATATTTTTCAAAGAAAAACTGTATGGAAAGCTTTCATTAAGCGTAAATAATGAAAATAGACATGAAGTCTGGAGATATTAGGAAAGATGGCTAAAGCCTCAGTCAAAGGGGTCTAAAGGTAGGAGAGGATGCGAGAGATGGAGCGATTTATGGAGGAAATTCCAAAGCATGCAACCCAGCTGCTGAAGGCATAATTGCTCATATGGAGCAAAGGAATTTCGGAGTTGCACAGTTGCAGCACTGGAGGGAATTACAGTGAAGGCTATGGGGAGTGGAGAGATTATGAAAGGATTTTAAACACAAACATTAAACTTTTAACTTTGAGATGTTACGGGACCAGGAACCAATATAAATTGGGGAGAGGAGGGGTGATTGCTGAGGAGGTATGGGAAATGGGGTATCACTAAATGAAATGAGCCAATCTCAATCACAAAAAGATTCAATGTGAATCGAGTACACCAGTGAGTCGGAGTGACAGAGACAGTTGTAAAACAAAGACGAAGGTGGACCTTTTATCTCATTCTAAATTCAACAATAAAAACACATTGGATTTTGAAAACATACAAAACTTTTTTGAAAGAAACATGGGCAGAGAGATGTTTGGGAGTGAGGGATCATTGAAGCTCTTACACTGAGCTGGCATGGGGAAGTGGTAAATGTGGGCAAATATTAAGAATGGATTGAGAGGTAATGAACATAGAGATTGAGGAGTTTGTTCCAGTGATACTGCCATCAAAGCTTCTCTCTTCAATGGTCTAACAATTCACTCAATTCTATTTTTAATTCATGGGATGTGGGAGTCACTGGTCAGTCCAACATGTATTACCCATCCCTAATGCCCAGAGGGCAGTCAAGTATCAACCACATTGCTGTGGGCCTGGAGTCACGTGTAGGCCAGACCAGGTGGGATGGCAGTTTCCTCCCCAAAAGGACATTAGTGAACCAATTCAATTGTATGCAGTAAGATTCAGGATTACACGGGTTCGCTGATGTGGGGTCTTTGACCTTATAAAAATCTTAGTAGCAATTAATTTTAGCAAGCCAATAGATCACAAAACATTCAACACTCACTTCATTCAAAATAAAGAACACAGCTTTCTTTTTAAAATCTAAATTCAGCAATTAAAGAGAGCCATCTGTTTGCAATGCTACAGTTTAAAGCTATTTATCACATTGCATGGGCATCATCATTGTACAGCATGGGGTAGATCCCCTTTCCAGAGCACAAACTTCACCAAGTATGTCATTGGGACCCTAAATTTGTGCACTGAAAGGCCTTAACCACTGACTCAGGTGCTTTGACTGCTATTGATAGACTTTAGGGCATTGAAAAACCTTATCATCAATGGGATTGATGAAGCAAATTCTTGTTCATCATGTGTCCACCTCCCCAATTTTAGGCAGTTAGAAGACACCAAAATCCCTCCACATATGTGCTGCTTTGGCACTACAATTGTTAATTGACTGAAATAAAGACTGCACTTTGTTGAATTGCTTGGGCAGTGATCCCAGTAGCTCTGCAGGGAGCAGATTCACTGATGCCTTCTCTCACAGTACACTTAGGAAACATCACTTTTCTGTGGTAGTGAATCTAGAATGAAGGAGGATTAAAAATAAATTCAAGAAAACATCCACACAAAGGGCTTTGAGAATACAGGGCACACAAAAGACAACCAACCAATGTGTTCAAAAGGGAGGTCAATACCGACTTTGGAATTTGGGATTATGGAAATAACAGAGCATTTGGATGATAAAGAACAATACCTTGGCCAATAAAGTGGTCCAATACATTCAACATGTCAAAAGGCTAATTGCAATTTCCAATTTATTTAATGTAATGGGTTTGAGTCTTAAAGTAGTATTCCTAAACTGGTAACAAAAACACGAAATGGTCCTGTGATGTTTAAAATCTGCTTCACAATTGATGGGGATTCGGAGCTTTTTCACCCGAGTTGCCTTCCAGCTGATTGGCTGTCTAGGCCATTTCAGAGGGTAATTAAGAGTCAACCAGATTATCATGGTCTGGAGTCACATGTAGGTCAAACCAGGTAAGAAGAGCAGTTTTCCTTCCTTCAAGTAGTGAATCAGATAGGTTTGTACAAAACTGACATGTGGACTCTATTAGATTTGTGTTTAGTTCCAGATTGTTTTATTGAATTCAAATTTTAACTTTCTGCCATCTTGGGTTTTGAACCCATGTCCTCAGATCACTGATGACTAGTCCAGTGATATTCTGTTATGTCTCAGCCTCCCATGCAGTTCTATCATATCCCACTCTCTTGTACTCCCTCTCCATCTCCATACAGAGGCAAATGCAAGGAGAAACAATACAAATGAGGAGTGGAAGTTCTTCAATGTATTTGTGTCTTTTAAAAATGGATTCAAGGAATATCTGTTAGGCCCAGGGTCTTGTGTTTTAAGATATACAATCTTTTTCATTGCCCCACTTACAGATCTGCTCTCTGAGCATTGTTTTGAACTAGCTCCCAAACGAATGAAGAATATTTGAGGCTTTTTTGCCTCCTCCTGTGCCTGATTCTCTACTGGGGCCTTTATGCAAGCAATTCTATCCCTGATTGGAATGTTACATGATCAAATGTCTATCAAAATGCTGACTGAAGGAAGTGCCCGTATTTAATTCAATGTGAACAAATGCGAGGTCTTGCACTTTGGGAAAAAGAATACAAGCATGGACTACTTTCTAAACAGTGAGAAAATTCATAAAGCCAAAGTACAAAGGGATCTGGGAATGCTAGTCAAGGATCCTCTAAAGGTAAATATGCAGGTTGAGTCCGTGATTAAGAAAGCGAATGCAATGTTGTCATTTATCTCAAGGGGGTTGGAATATAAAAACACCGTTGTGCTACCGAGACTTTATAAAGCTCTGGTTAGGCCCCATTTGGAGTACTGTGTCCAGTTTTGGTCCCCACACCTCAGGAAGGACATACTGGCACTGGAGCATGTCCAGTGGAGATTCACATGGATGGTCCCTGGAATGGTAGGTCTAACATACGAGGAACGGTTGAGGATCCTGGGATTGTATTCATTTGAGTTTAGAAGATTAAGGGGACATCTAATAGCAACTTACAAGATAATACATGGTTTGGAAAGGGTGGACGCTAGGAAATTGTTTCTGTTAGGCGAGGAGACTAGGACCCATGGACACAGCCTTAGAATTAGAGGGGGTAAATTCAGAACAGAAATGCGGAGACATTTCTTCAGCCAGAGAGTGGTGGGCCTGTGGAATTCATTGCCGCAGAGTGCAGTGGAGGCCGGGACGCTAAATGTCTTCAAGGCAGAGATTGATAAATTCAAAATGTCACAAGGAATTAAGGGCTACGGGGAGAATGCGGGTAAGTGGAGTTGAAATGCCCATCAGCCATGATTGAATGGTGGAGTGGACTCGATGGGCCGAATGGCCTTACTTCCACTCCTATGTCTTATGGTCTTATGGTCTTAATAGGGGCAAAACAGTGGCTCAATGGTTAGCACTGCTGCCTCACAGCATAGCATCAGGGACGCAGCTTCGATTCCATCCTTGAGTGACTATCCAGGTAGAGTTTGCATGTTCTCCCTCTGTCTGCATGAGTTTCCTTCCAAAGTCCAAAGATGTGCAGGTTAGATGAATTGGCTATGCTAAATTGGCCATAATGCCGAGGGATGTGCAGGCTAGGTGGATTAGCCATGGGAAATGCAGGATTATAGGAATTGGGTTTGGATGGGATGCTATTCAGAGAGTCAATGTGGACCTGCTGGCCTGAATTGTTTGCTTCCATACTGCAGGGATTCTTTGCATATTCAAAGTGGTAGTTGGTTTTCTAGCAGTGGGACTCTGCAGAATTAAGTGGCAACTACCACATACCCAAGCAGTAAGATCAATCTGCCAGTTTTGCAATGTCATATGTACTCTAATGAGCTTTCCAAGATCTGAGCACTGCTGCTGTAGGTGCTTTCACTGCAATAATGATGTGGGACTGACTCAACAATTGCCACTTTCAGACAAACAGCTATTACTGTATTATTATCTGAACCATTATTAGTCTGAGAGTTACACAGCAGCACTAGACTCAGGCTCCTATCTGAAGATGCAATGAAAAGCATGAGACTGGAAATAAATGAAGCACCTACCAGGGGAAAAGTGAGAATTAATGTATGTGTCATAAGGGAAATGCAATTAATGGCTCAAAGCATGAAACTTCATGCTTCTCAGCTGAAACTGATTTTATGTAAATTAACTAAATTAAAATACATGAGATAATAACTAATTTAGGTTAATTTGATATGCATGTCTAGTTTTACAAAACACGTGCTATAAGAGATGCATAAAACATAAAATCTAAGGTGACTTGGAGTGTGTTGTGTCTATCACTGCATTTAACTGAAACATACAGCATGAAACCTCAGGAAACCTAATTTTTAGTATTTAAAGCTTGACCTTCTGAACCTGCATTTGCAATCAGCAAATGTGTAATTGTAAAATGGCATCTTTAACACTTACCTGGAAGATGTTTTTGCTATTTAGTGGTAATGAAAGTTGTCGCCATCTATATAGCTTCTCCAGACAGCACAACTGAAATTCTAACAAGAAACAGCTTCATCGGAAAAGGGGGCTGGGGTGGCAGGGATGGGGGTTGGCGGGGGGAGGGGGTGGGGGAGGTTGGTGGAGATTGTCAAAAATATGCGAAATGGAAAAGCAATTCACTGTTCAAAATGGAAGCAGTAAAACTGGAATTATGACCTTTGGGTGATTAATTGTTTTGAACTGCTGGATGGAGCTTGGTAAACGAGGAAGGAATCCACTTTCACTGGATCCTACACAATGTAAAGGAGAATGCAATATTCTGCTGGAACCCAGGAAGGATCCCAAAAACATCATCCAATAGCTTCCTGTAGAGTTAACTATTTCAATGCTTCATTACTTGGGCTTTCTTGGGCTTACTCTCCTCCATCAGAGTGATGTCCTTTCAGCATTCCTGTTGCTATTCAGAATTGTCTCTGTGGATTCACTGGCCTCTTCTGTGCAAATGATTGCTTCCCTCTAAATGGGGCCGGCATTTTGTGCCAGCACTGCTCCGTGACAGAAATGTTTCCTTTGAGTCAGAGGTCATGGATTCATAGGTCCAATTAGAGACAAAAGAAAATGAGAACCAGGAGCTACAGTAGGCAATTCTGTCCTTCAAGCTGACTCTACCAGTTGATACGACCATGACTGATCTTAGCTTGGTGTCTCAAAAAGTAATGAACATTGTGCAATCATCAGTGAACATGCCCACTTTTGATCGTATGATGGAGGGAAGGCCATTCATGAAGCAGCTGAAGGGGTTTAAGATACTGCCCTGAGGAACTCTTGGAGAAACCCCCACTTTCCTGCCCACTCTCTATAAATCTCCAAACGATTACTAATTAAAAATCTATGTCCTTTTTAAATTCACTCAACGTCCCCACATCCACCGCACTCCGGGATAGTGCATTCCAGAAATTCACAATCCTTTGAGAGGAATAATTTCTCCGCATTGCTGTTGTAAATCTGCTGCCCCTTATCCTACAGCTTTGACCTCACTTTCTAGATGGCCCGACATAAGGAAAGATCCTTCTATACTGAAAATGTGGTGCTGGAAAAGCGCAGCAGGTCAGGCAGCATCCAAGGAACAGGATAAGCCCTTCTTCAGGAATGAGGAAAGCGTGTCCAGCAGGCTAAGATAAAAGGTAGGGAGGAGGGACTTGGGGGAGGGGTGTTGGAAATGCGATAGGTGGAGGGAGGTCAAGGTGAGGGTGATAGGCCGGAGTGGGGTGGGGGCGGAGAGGTCAGGAAGAAGATTGCAGGTTAGGAAGGCGGTGCTGAGTTCGAAGGATTTGACTGAGACAAGGTGGGGGGAGCCTCATTCCTGAAGAAGGGCTTATGCCCGAAACGTCGATTCTCCTGTTCCTTGGATGCTGCCTGACCTGCTGCGCTTTTCCAGCAACACATTTTCAGCTCTGATCTCCAGCATCTGCAGTCCTCACTTTCTCCTCAAAGATCCTTCTATGTAGACTACAGTATTGTGGTGAAGCTACGACTTCACCACAATACTGTAGTAACAGCACTGACATTGGATCTGGCATTGAACAAACCTGTAATGATTGTCTGTTTACAGCAAATCAAAATTAGAATCAAATGTAATCTGTGGAATAGATTCACCAGAAATAGGAAACTGTAGAGGAAACAAATGAAACCTGGGATTATTTCTACTGGAACAGAGATTTATTCACATTTTGTGAAATTGTGAAGTGTCTTGAATTGGCAATGATGGTTTCCACTAACTGTAGTATCAAGTGATGAAGTATTATCAATTTAAAATTGTCACTAAGAGGATGAAAAGGTTAAGAAACAGTTTAATATTTTTTGTAAATTGTTAAAATGTAGAATACTTAAGTCGCAGGTAGAAACTGAGACTCCTGATAAGGGAAGATTGGGTGCAGTGGATACAGTAAATGGTGTGTGTGGAGGTGCAGGTGAATTTGCGATGGATATGGAAGGATCCACTGGGGCCTTGGAGGGAGGTGTGGGCGCAAGTTTTGCATTTCTTGCGGTTGCAGGAGAAGGTGCCGGGAGTGGAGGTTGGGTTGGTGGGGGGTGTGGACCTGACGAGCGAGTCGCGGAGGGAGTGGTCTGATAGGGGTGGGGAGGGAAATATATCCCTAGTGGTGGGGTCTGTTTGGAGGTGGCGGAAATGACGGAGGATAATATGATGTATTCGGAGGTTGGTGGGGTGGAAGGTGAGGACCAGTGGGGTTCTGTCCTGATGGCGATTGGAGGGGCGGGGTTCAAGGGCGGAAGTGCGCGAAGTGGAGGAGATGCGGTGGAGAGCATCGTGGAATTATATTGCCATTCCTTCATGGTGGCTGGGTCAAAAATCCAGGAATACCCCTCCCCGGGGATTTTGTAGATTGACCTACAACACATGAAATGCAGCAGTTTGAGAATGCAACTCACCATCATCTTCTCAAGGGCAACTAGGAACAGGCAATAAATGCTGATCAGCCAGCAATGCCCATGACCCATGAGTGAACAAGAAGATGTATACTCATGTAGGACATTGTCCTGCATGATATCCAGGAATACATACTGCTTGAATTCCTGGTGTGTGTATGGGTAATGGAAGTTTCCCATTATAATTTCTCTACAATGATGGCATCACCCTATGATTTCCCTGCACATTAAATATCCTTCCTTTGTTCTTCAATATCCTTTCCATTAGTTGGTAGTTTATAGACTATACCGAACAGTGGAATTGTTTCTTCGCTCCAGCCAAATTGATACTGCACTTGGAACCTTTGAAGAATCCTCTTTTTTCCAGCACAGCAATTCCCACCTCAGTGAAAAGCTTCTACCTCTCCAGTTTTCCTTCTTTTTCTATCTTTTCTGAATACCTTGTACGCAGGAATATTTAACAGCAAGTCTTGACCTTCTTTGAACCAGGTCTCTGAGTCAGCAGCATGAGAGGCAGAGGGGTGAACTGATAGATATTTACAAAATCATGAGGTGTAAGGTTAGCATAAATAGATAAAATCTTTCTCTGGAGTGGTGGTGGGGGTGGTGGGGGAGGGGTCCAAAACTAGAGGGCATAGGTTTAGGAGGGAAAGATTTAAAAATGACCTGAGGGGTAACTTCTTCAGACAGAGGATGGTTCGTATGTGGAATAAGCTGCCAGAGGAAGTGGTAGAGGCTAGTACAGTTACAACATTTGAAAGGCACCTGAATGGTTAAATGAAGAAAAAGGGTTTAGAGGGATATGGGCCAAATGCTGGAACATGGGACTAGATTGATTTAGGATAACTGGTTGGTATGGATGAGTTGGAGTGAAGGTTCTGTTTTAACATTGTGCACTCAATGATTCTATGATCACCACAGCATCAAAATTCCACATGGCAACCTGTACCTGTGTCGCCCCAGTGTTGTTTATTGTAATCCATGCAATCACATATTTGCATTGTAGTATTTAAGGGAATTGTACTCAAATAAAGGAAAAGAGCCAGTTCATCTTTGTTTTTCTGGGAACTTAACGATTTGGGGAATTGGTCAGGAAACAAAATAACTTGGGAATAATTCAGACAATTTTCACAATCCTGATGCACGCTTAAATAAAAAAACCCCGTAATCTAAGGCATTCAACTTCTTTGCCCACCATGTACATGAGAGACAAAAATAAATAGCAAACAAGGAGAAATTGGGTCAGTCTTTTTTTTATTTGAAAACAAATACTTTATCACACCCTGGTATTTTCAAGGGTTGCAGGTTAATTTTTCCATAGGATTACATAGGATATACAGCACTAATAGAGCACCAAGCCCATGCCATGGATTATGCTCCACTCAAGCCTGCTGCCGTGCTTTCTCATCTAAATACATCAACATATGTGCTGTTGCCTTTTCATTCACATAGTTTCCCCTTAAATTCACTTCAATCACTCCCTGTAGGAGCTTGTTCCACATTCTGATCATTCCTTGGGTAAAGAGGTTTTTTTTCTACATTAGTAGGCAGTAGTGAGTTCACAGGATTAATTGACGCCCAGGGAGGGATTATAAAACAACGCCAAGTTGTAAGTGGCTACATGAATTGTTGTGTCAGTGAAATCATCATCTCAGT
Source organism: Chiloscyllium plagiosum (assembly GCF_037043375.1). Lineage (NCBI taxonomy): Eukaryota > Metazoa > Chordata > Chondrichthyes > Orectolobiformes > Hemiscylliidae > Chiloscyllium > Chiloscyllium plagiosum. Next base: position 77,023,879 of record NW_028270143.1, read on the forward strand.
TTCATGGCTCCTTCATTACCTTATTCTGAGCTGCTTATAATGGAATTATCTGTGTTTTTTGTTAGTTATCATTTATAATGGATGAGTATGAGATTCATTAATTTTGTGACCTGCTTCCTTAATATTGTGAATGGCTGTATTAATTCTGATAATTCCACAATTAAGCAGCTACAGCTGATGGTATTTCATAAATCATAAATTATGAGGAATTATTAATATATGGAGGATGAATAAGTCATTACAGCGCACTGCCCTGCTTGCAGCTTTTTGTACAAAATCTCTTGTGTGATGAGTTCTTTGATCTCTGTTTCCTCAAATCTTTTCAAACAGATTAGGTGCAGTTTTAATCTGCACAGCTGTAACTTTAAAAAGGTAAAATATAATAGCTATAATACATGTTTGACAGTTATTTTATCAACATTACATGCATGTGCAAACTTGTCAAACACAGGCACAATTTTTGATTCATTGATCTGCATGTCTGTGTTCTCACAACCTGCAATGGAAACTGTTCCATGTTGCAGCTAAGAAGGAATATCATTTAATTTGAGCAATGACTATAATCATCTTATTTTTTTGGGATAAAATGTCATCATTTTTAAAATGATTAGTCCAGCAACAAATCTTGAAAATTAAATTGTCCTTTTTTTTTAGATTTCCTTCATGCAGATTGTAAAGCTTAGCTGTAACACTGGTGCTAACGCAATGAAGATTTCAAAGTGGAGACCAGAACATTTCTGGTCATTTCTGCCGCAGTACGCCTAGACTAAAGCAGAACAGACAGGCCATGTGTGTGCCAGATGGATGCACAATGGGCAGTCTTTAGCATTGTCTGGAGGCAACATAGAACATAGAACATAGAACATAGAAAAATACAGCGCAGTATAGGCCCTTTGGCCCTCGATGTTGTGCCGATCCAAGCCCACCTAACCTACACTAGCCCACTATCCTCCATATGCCTATCCAATGCCCGTTTAAATGCCCATAAAGAGGGAGAGTCCACCACTGCTACTGGCAGGGCATTCCATGAGCTCACGACTCACTGAGTAAAGAATCTACCCCTAAAATCTGTCCTATACCTACCACCCCTTAATTTAAAGCTATGCCCCCTCGTAATAGCTGACTCCATACGTGGAAAAAGGAACATATGTCATTTTGAACCATGCAGATCCAGTTAACACCCTCTGATTATCATCGGTTCATCTACATGAGGAACATTTTCCTCCCATCTACAGCCTTTACTAGCATTCATTTAAAAGGCTGACTACAACTCCCATGTGAGGAGTTTTAGTCTACTTGTCCTGGTGCAGAGTTTGTGGAAGTACTGCATTGAATTCTTGGCAGAATTTTGCTGGCTTTTGGATTTTCAAATGAGTAATATTGAGACAGAGAAGTACTGTAGTCCGACCGAAAGAAAGTCTGCCACAGTTAGCAGGGGCTGTTTGCCTCTTCCAGTAGAATGTGATATGGAAATATAACAGAAATGGGCAGCAGTGTATGTGGAGAAATAGCAGCTACTGAACATGTAGGTATGGAACTTTGTCATAATGTCATCAGATAGCATGACACAGGAACCCAAGACTGTCAGGTTCACGAGGTGTCTTCTCTTAACATCTCTTGTATATATTAGCAGTTAGTGAAGGTAGTCAATGTTCACTGACATGGGTGTGGATTGTTCTCTATCAATAAACCAGATGTGAGTATGCAAAAGATGGAAGAAAAGCCCTCTCAATAGAAAGCCCTAAATCCCTAATGATGATTTTTTTGGGCACTTTGAAATGAAGAGAAGAGGCAGGCAGGCACAAAAAAAGCAAAGCTGGGCAGGGTGCTGACCTGTCACGAGCAGCATTAAATTTTTCCAAGTCAGGGTTGGGGTCAGAAGGGCTATCTGCACCCACAGGAGAGAAGTCACTATCTTGCTTTGGCAAATTACATCACTGAATCCCCAACAAATGCCAAGCAAGAAATTGCCTTTGATCAGAAACAGAACTAACCCAGCCATATAAATACTGTGATTACAAAAACAAGTCAGAGGCTGGGAATTGTACAGCTAGTAACTCATTTCTGACTCTTCAAACCCATCATCTACAAAGTGCAATTCAGGCGTATTTTGGAAAACTGCTTACTTGCCTGAATGAACACAGCTTCAATAATATACAAGAAGCTTGACACCGTCAGGACAGAACAGCTCATTGATGGGCACTCTATCCATTGCTTTAAACACTCACTCCTTCCACCATCTGATGCATAGTAGCATATACAAGATGCACAACAGCAAATTGCCATGTCTCCTCTAAAAGCACTTTCTAAAGCTTTATCACCGAGAAGTGCAAGGGCAGCATATCAATTTAACACCTACAAGTTCCCTTCCAAGTCACACACATTCAAAATCTTGGAACTCTCTTCCACGGGTATTGTGGGTGTACCATATTATAGGGGTATTATATGAAAGCAGCTCATCGCCATCTTCTCAAGGGCAATTAGGAATGGTCAACAACAATGCTCATGTGATGAAGAAATGATCATAAAGCCAGAAGGAGCTTTGTTAACCACATTTAGAGGAACCTTACTGGGAGTTCCCAGTTGACCTCCAGCTTCCCAACATGGTGGTGAGTGAGGACCACAGTTTAACCACTTGAAGGTGTGTATCTAACAGTAGGACAGCGCACCATTGGTCCAGGCAAGCCTCCAGCCTCCATGCCTGCCCATATGCGGAAACAGACCCTTCGGTCCAACTTGTCCATGCCAACCAGATATCCTAACCCAATCTAGTCCCATTTGCCATCATTTGACCCATACCCCTCTAAACTTATTTTATTCATGTACCTATGCAGATGCCTCTTAAATGTTGTAATTATACCAGCCTTCACCACTTGTTCTGGCAGCTCATTCCATACATGCATCACCCTCTGCGTGAAAACGTTGCCTCTAAGGTCCCTTTTAAATTTTTCCTATTCTCACCTTCAACCTATGGCGTTTAGCTCTGGATTCCTCCACCCTAGGGAAAATACCTTGTCTACTTACCCTATCCATGCTCCTCATGATTTTATAAATCTCTTTAAGGTCTGCCCCGCACAGCCTCCAATGATCCAGGGAAAACAGAATGGAATGCTGTCGTTAAATGTCACACATGTGCAGCAGCTGCAAGGATTCACGCACAGTAATTGGTGCACTGACACTCTTCACAGTACTGACTTCCAGTTCCGAACATCAGAAGCCTGTGCACAAGAAAAATTGTTTGTGGGACACTGGTCCTGCACCACAAATCGTTAGCAATACTGCCATGCTGCAGTATCCATTGGCTGCAGATGTTTCTTGTTAAATTGAAGTTGAATTGACTAAAGACTGGCATCTGTGATGCTGGAAATCTTAGCAATTGGATGCGATACATCACTTTCGAGACACTGCTGGCCGAAGAAGATTGTAAATGCTTTGTCTTTTGAACTAATGTAGTGAGCTGCCTCATTATATACAAGATGGAGATATGTGTGTACTCCCCTCTAACAGTTAGTTGTCCAAAACCATTCATGATGAGATATGATAAAATTACAGTGCTTAGATCTGATTTATTAGCTTTAGTATTATTTTGCTCTGATTGTTGCATGATGTTTCTCATAATTCAAGTGCATGAAGTCCTGTTATATAGCTTCACAGACTGATATTTCATTAGGAATGTTTAATGCTGCTCGTACACTCTTCATTGAACCAATATTAATCTCTTAGCTTGATCATAGAATCCCGACAGTTCAGGTAGAGGTCATTCAATCTATCAAATCTGCACACATGGGGAGAATATACAAAATCCACACAAACAGTCACCCTAGGATGGAATTGAACATGGTTCCCTGGCACTGTGAGACAGCAATGCTAACCACCGTGCCACCAAGCCACCTGATGATTAGGCTTGAATGGGTAAAATAGTGGGTCATAGGTCAGAGATTGTAATTGAATGTAATTCTGCTGCTGTTGATGGCAGACAGCATCTTGTGGAGTTTTATCCCATTTAGCATAAGGTTAGTGCCACACAACTCAATGCAGGGTATCCTCAATGTAAAGACTGACCTTGGTTCCACAAGAATTATGGCTACTAACCTGTCGTAGACAGATTAGTGAGGATGAGGTCAAATAGCGATGTTCCTCTTGTTGGCTCCTTGTTGGCATTGTGCTGAGAAATCCCACCTCTCACCTTTTCAAACACTCTATCTTCTCTATTTCACCTTCTCCTGATGTTGTGGCCCAGAGGCAAAAATTACCCTCATAATGGAGAGCAATTGATGTATTTAGAACCTTTGAGAAACCCAGGAATTATTTATGACATCTGAACCCAGTAACAGATTTAGGCATAAACTGAGTAAGCTACAGCGGAGGGTCTCACATTATGAGGAGCCTTGAAATTATAAAAAAAGTCTAAATTTCAGCTCTTAAATAATAAGCTGAAAACTAAAGCAGACATGGAAAAAAGACTCTTTAAAATATTCATTTTAATTAAGTCTGACAAAAATATATTCACATGGCTGCACAGGTATTGAGTGCAACAGTCCTACTTGTATATTCAATATGACCAGAAAGCTTTGATTTGCTTCCAGCCCAACATTTAAGAAATGCAGCACTCAGACTCCCAGGATGGTTTTCCTATTTGAACACTTTCTAACTTACCTTGAATTCGAAAAGCAGAGTGTGGTGAAAGTGTGGCCAACGCAGTGACTGGAAAGTTGACCATTAATTGCAGCCACCAGTCATATTATACTGCAGCTAATGTGGCAAGAAGGTATAATCATCGAATCATAGAATCTTCCATTACAGCATGGAAGCAGGCCATTTGACACCATCAAGTCCACATTGTCCATCCAAAGAGCGTCCAACCCAGACACACCCCTATACCTTATCCCCATAGCCTCAACTTTCCCGTGGGTAACCCAGCTAGCTTGCACACCCCTGGGTACTATGGACAATTTAGCATGGTAAGTCCATCTAACCTGCACATCTTGGGACTGTGGGAGGAAATTGGAGCATCCAGAGGAAGCCCACAGCCACTGAGCCACTGTGCTGCCCATGGCATGCAGCAAAACCTTCTAAAGAAAAAATAAAATGTGCATTCTGTGTGCTGGATGGTCACTGAATCTTGTTGGCTGTGCTGTAATTGATTGCTGATTGTAGCTGTGGTATTTTTATTGCCATTGTGCAATATACACATTCTTCTCCACCTCTGCAAGACACCAGATTGCACACAAGTTCTATTTGGCTCAAGATTCCACCATAACAAAATATTTCCCTGACACTTGGTGAGAACATATGCAAAGGCTACTTCAGCTGTAGCTGAGAATTATAGTCCAATTATTGATGTTTTTGCTCATCTTCACACTGATGACAGTGAAAAAAGTCATACGAAGAGAAAGACCGAAATTCTGCAAAAGAAAATGGAAGCATTAGAGTTTGTGTTCATGTTAGAACATTGAACATTTACTCAATCAATTCCACAAAACCAGTGAGGCCCTGCATAATGCATAGATTACACATAGTGCACGTGCAAGGATTTACACATCACTCTCTCACTTCTTGAAGGAAAGCTGAAAACTTTTAAGTACATTGAATTGAATACAGAAAGAACCTGTCTATCATAGACCACAAGTAAGTGAGTAAATGCAAAAGATTGGGAAATAAAAGAAATCAATGATGATGATACATCTAAAGCCGATGAAATGCTTTCTCCAAGCAGCCAATTTTATGTGAAACCCTTTATTCTTATGACGGATGCATTAAAAGCAACTTGAGGAAAAGAGCAATCATCTACAAAAATGTTCCAAACGATTTTTCATTTTTGATTGATTCAGATGCCTTTGGGGGAAGCAGCTGTGTGAGGATGTAAAGCTTCTAATGAAAGAATATTCTGACGATGCTGATGTTAATTCTGTTAGACAAATAAAGCACTTCTAAACTTACATCATGGAAAATTACTCAGATAAAGGGCATTTGTACCACCAGGACCTGTATCAAGCCATCATCTAAGATAAAATTCGATTGGTTTTCCCAAAAGTAGAGGCTCTTTTTGAGTCTAATGGTAACAAACTGCTTAGAAGAAAGGTCACTTTTGCAGCTGAAAACATCAAAAATGATCTGTGGACAATAAAGATGCAAAAAAGTTGTTTGCAATAAATATGAAGTGCATATAAAGTGATCACCTTCTTAGTTTATTAGTTGAGAATAATACCAATGACTTTGCCACCCAAAAATCACAAAAGAAAATCATTGAACTTTTATGTGGATTATACTGCTGTATGCAATTTCTCTTGTATTACTGTAGATTAAATATTTTTATACATGGTAATTAAGATATCACAAAGTATTTTCATTTGGAAGTATTTGATAATGAAAATAGGTTTGTAACAAGATACATGTTTTAGTTAGATTATTAGTTTTCATGCTGTGCTCTCACCTATGGATATATGCAGATATAAAGCTTTGGTCTTTTTGTTTTCATTTTCTTTTCTGTAAGAATAATGCACCAGTTTCAGTAATGCTACAGGGCGTCCTAGGCTTGACACAGCTTAGGGCCTCAGCATGTCATGATACAGCTCTACTAATTTCTTTCTTTTTATGACTCCAGTGACACAGTAATTCAAGTAACTCTGCAACAGCAAGCAAGGAGTGAACTGCAATTAACCCGCAGGTTGGATGGTGATACCAATACATAGCACTGGTGGGAAATTCCCTGGAACCTCAGATTGTGATTTCCACCTTGTAATTTTCCTCTTCACCACTTGTTGCATGTAAGATTGCGACTTACCTTGGGGATAGGGTATTGTGTTCCACAGCTTCAGCAGATAGCTCTTGTTCCTAACATTCATCCAAAGCCTTGACTCATTCTATTAAGGGCATCATATCAGTCTGAGTCCCAGAGAACAATTTAATCATTAACACTTCCACTTTGAATCTTTCCCTGTTGGTATTTAGGATGCAGAATTGGGGTATCAGTAGGACAATTAATTAAATCACATCTTATCTGTGAATGGAATGATACACCAATGAGACAAGGAGCCTTCGACTTAATATGTGTTTCATAGATGCCAGCGATCTCAGGGAATATAGTAAGCCTCTCCCATTGCTGTGCAGGAAACACTTTAAAATTGATAAACTGAGAAGGTGTATGAAGTGTGGCATCTATCATCAAGTGAAAACAGGATCTTGTATGTTGGTTGATGCTGTATGTATTATCTGTATTGACTGAAATGATCCACTGACACAAAGATTGATTTCTATAGTTACTTTCATCACCATTGATATCAGGAAAGCGCTTCGAATGTGGCCAAATATCCTCCTTTAATATATCACAGGAGCAGCTGAGTAACTGTTAACTGAAGTATAGTTGCCTCATTCACATCTCCTCCAATATCATCCCAAAAGATAATCAATGCATTTTCTGAGGTGAGGAGAATTTTCTCCTGATCAACTTTTTGGATCCTGCCTCTTTGTTCTTCCATCCATTGAGCTCCTATTATGTGTAAAATAGACAATATTGGGTCCATCAGTGAAAAAGGCAATTTTCTGTTTGAATATTTGCAACCTTCCACCATAAGAGTCCCAGGACATATATTACATCAAATATGATAAAAAATTAATCATGTCATTGTGAAAAGAAGTTGAAAAAGCCAGAAATTTGAATTGCTCAAGTCTTTTGTTTAACTTTCTTCCATTTTATTAAAATCCTTTTTGCTGAATCCTGGCTACAATAAGTATACACAAATATTAAATTGCAGCAACGCTGGATCCCTGCATCTCCTCAGATAAAGTGTAACATTTAATGTCCTGTTTAATGCACAAATCGTGTTTAATTAGGCCACGTTCAAGGTAATACATGAATCTCTGTGATAATTTCATTGGTCACAATTGAAAATAGTGCATCCTGTCTCTGATAGCAGTTTCATGCTTTCCACGTTTAGATGTAGACTTTGTGCAGAAACCACAAACTAATGTCAGTAATGACAGTGAATATTTGAAGTTTTGCAACAGCAAAATCCAGTCCATTATTGAAATGAGACCTGATATCAAAAATGGTTCAGACCTCACATTGATGTCATTGGTCATCTGTAGTATTACACTACCCTGAGGACCAGACATTCCATCCATAACCGGTCCCAACATTAGCCCCCTCCCCAGGATTCGATACTTATCTAAACCCCGCCACCTCCTCCTGGTTACCACCATGCAATGGTCTCGACTACACTTGCTGCCCCCCACAACCCTCCTCTTGCTGTCAGCTCTCACATCTTCTGGTTCTGATACCCACCAAGCTGGCTCGGTCCGTAAGTATGCCCACTACCAGCCCAGTATTTCCATTCTCCAGTGACACTACCCCCAACATCCTCCCTCTCCACCATCAACCCCAACATCTCCTGTCCTCACTATCAGTGGTCTTGATGTATCCACCACTCCCAGCCTACCTACATATTACAACACTTAACTGGTGCCCTACCCACCTGACACCTGGGCTTGATTCACCTGGTACACAATTTACTGGTACCCTAACCACTTGGCAGCCTGGCAGCCTACCTAACTGCCATCCTCTCTGCACACACACTTTACATATTACTTACTTAACATTTCACAGGAGATGTGAAATATGAGGCTGAACAGCTGGACATCTGAATCTCTGAATGCAGCACACTGATTGTCGCAAAAGGGATGCGATTTGACTTTCCTAACAGGCTCATGCCCGAAATGTCGATTCTCCTGTACCTTGGATGCTGCCTGACCTGCTGCGCTTTTCCAGCAACACATTTTCAGCTCTGATCTCGGGCATCTGCAGTCCTCACTTTACTCCTCAGAATACCTTGAGCCAATGTCTTAAGATATCATGCATCTCAACACTCACATGATATTCCTGAAAGCATGGAATTTCAGGCTTAACTATGATAGTGACCTTGGATATGACTGTCAAAGTAATAAGTATATATAAATTGCAAAAATATTCATACCCTTCATTATCTTGAAACCCTTTATAAGGTTAGTCCTGAACTTTCTCCTTTCTAATGAGAACGATCTGAAATTGGCCTTCACCATGACTGATTTGCTTTAACATTCAAGTGTAGCTACCAATTCACTATAATCTGTTTTACAATGTCAGTGAAGACCAATTTCACTCCTTGAATCTATAAACTCTATTTCTTTAACTGTGATCCTTATCTCTGGAAACAGTCTAGTGAATCTATACTGTATCTTTTCCTCTGCCTGTATGTCCTTCTCAGAACAGAGTAGCCACTACTGCAGCCTGACTAAAAGGTCAGACAAGTAAATATTACTTTTTTAGTTTTTGAATGCTAAGCAGTGGAAACAAAAATAAGGATTCTGATAGTCAGTTTACAGCTATATTTACTGATATTACATTCTTTGTCCTATACTCCATTTAAAGTTTTGACATGTTACAGTGTATTTCCTTTCTTTAATATATTGTTTAATGTTTTCTCGACTGATATTTTGCTTTAGTATATATACACATTTTACATGATATACTGAGCTTATCATAAAAGATGTGATTAATAGAATTCATACAACTAGTTCTGCACATGCATCCAATTCATGTTAATAGGCTCAAAATTCTGGTAACACTGTCATACCAGCAGCAGAGTGACAGGCAGAATTTGCAACTCTTTGCCATATTAAGAAAAGTCACAATTGTCAGCTTTCTTAAAGCCTCAAAGAATACAAAGTCAATACCACTCAATCCTGCACGTGGCCTTGTGTGATTTTGTGGGGATGAATTTACATTAGTCTTACAGGTGACATAGCATAACTGCTGGATTTTAAGGGAGACTTCAGGATTCAAAAAAGGCACTTTTCTGAAATATTATTTGGCGGGGGGGGGGGGGGCGTTCAGGAATGGAAATACACACTATTGCTCCATCAGATGCTGTCATGAGAGAAAGTAACAGGCAGAACTGAGTGGAAATAAGTTCCGCCTTAACCATTTAGTTCCACTGATCCCAAATTGACTGATTTATGCCACAATAAGGAATTGCATTACTGAGCTTATAACCATGACAGCAGCTATTTACTTTTATTTTGTATAAGTGTTGTAATGCTGATATATTGTAATATTCATGCTTCTTAAATGCACTCCTTTTCAAGTCATGGAGTCATGAGCAGCACAGTGCCGGCTTTTCAGCCCAGTGAGTTTATGTTGCCTCCACTGGGGAGTACTCCAGTCTGTATCACACCCCCATTTGCTATATGCAGCCTTGCAGGTTTATTGTCGTCAAGTGCCCGTCTACTTACCTTTTCAAATCATTTATCGTTTTTGCTTTCACTACCCTCAAGGATGCAGAGTTTCAATTCATTACAGTTCCTCTTCACATTTTCTTGCAAATCTCACCCAAATCTTAAATCTGTGTTCCCTATTCCTTGTACTATCACCTGGAACAGTTCTTCCTTGTCTGCTGTATCTAGGTCTTTCATACTTTTACCAAATTTTCCCTCAATCTCCTTTACTTCAAAAAGAATAACCCCAACTATTCCAGTGTAACCTTGTAATTCAAATAGTCTTGTAATCCAAATGCTCTATCACTGGAAACATTCCGGTGAATATGTTTACAAAGACCCTCACACCCTAGTTCAACGCAGAATGCAGAAGAAAATGTAAGGAACTGTATCAGGCATATCTAAAAATGAGGTGTTAACCTGGTGAAGCTACAGCACAGGACTACTTGCATGCCAAATAGCATAAGTAGCAATCGATAGGCAGAACTAAGTGATTCCACAAACAATGGATCTGATGTAAGCTCTACAGTCCTGTCACACCCAGTCCTGAATGGTGATAGCTTTTTAAACAATTCACTAAAGGATGAAGCTTCACAAGTATACCCACCCTCAACAGTCTGGAGAGCTGAACAAATCAGTGCAAACAACAGTGCTGAAACATTTGCAACAACCTTTGGCCAGAAGCACCAAGTGCATGGTCCATCTTGGCTTCCTCCAGAGGTCTCCAGAATCACAGTTGCCAACCTTCAGCCAATTCAATTTGTTCAATGTGATATCAAGAAATGGTTGCAAGCGCTGGATGCTGCAAAGAAAATGTGCACTGACAATATGCCAGCCAATATTGGCTGGTGCTCCAGGACTTACTGTACTCCAACCAAGCTCATTCAATACAATTACAACACTGTCACATACCTATCCTAAAGGTCTACACATGATTATGGGTGGCACGGTGGCACAGTGGTTAGCACTGCTGCCTCACAGCGCCAGAGACCCGGGTTCAATTCCCGACTCAGGCGACTGACTGTGTGGAGTTTGCACATTCTCCCCGTGTCTGCGTGGGTTTCCTCCGGGTGCTCCGGTTTCCTCCCACAATCCAAAAATGTGCGAGTCAGGTGAATTGGCCATGCTAAATTGCCCGTAGTGTCAGGTTAAAGGGGTAAATGTAGGGGTATGGGTGGGGTGCGCTTCGGCGGGTCGGTGTGGACTTGTTGGGCCGAAGGGCCTGTTTCCACACTGTAAGTAATCTAATCTAATCTAATTATCAGTGAATTGGTGGGAGGGATCATCAAGAGTACTATCAAGTAGCACGTACTTATTAATGATCTGCATACTGACTCACGGTGAGTTCCACTAGGGCTACTCAGCTCCTAACCTCATTACAGCCTTGGTTCAAACACTGACAAAAGAGCTGAACTCTGGGGATAGATGAGAGTGACAGCTCTTGACATCATGATTGCATTTGACCAAATATGGCATCAAGGAGCCCTAGCGAAACTGATGTCAATTGGAATTTTGGGGGGGGGGGGGAGGGGCGCAGAGGAGAAAATCTTTGCTGGTTGGACTTATGCCAGGCACAAAGAAAAATAGTTCTAGTTGTTGGGGTTCAGTCAACTCTATTTTAGGACATCCCTGTAGGAGCCCAATTATCGAGAGCTGCTTCATTGATGACCTTCCCTACATCATAGAGTCACAAGTGGGGGTGTACATTGATGATTAGAGAATGTCCAGCACCATTCACCACTGCTCAGGTAGTGAAGTAGTCCATCTCAAAATGTATGAAGGCCTGCACAATACCCAGGGCTGGCTGATAAGTGGCAAGTAACATTCTTATCATACAAATTTGGTCCATATCCCTCTAAACCATTTCTATTCATCACACATCCAGATGCCTTTTAAATATTGGAATTGTACCAAACTCCACCACCTTCTCTGGCAGCTTATTCCAGACATGCAGCACCCTCTGCATGAAAAACGTTGCCATGACATGGTTGTATGGTGTTATGATCAATGTTGCCCAGAAAGATGGGCAGTTTGCCTCAATCAATGGTCAGTTTAAGGTTTGGATCAATAAAGGCAGGCATACCAAACACATCCTTCATTATCCTGTCTACATGCAACTTCACTTTCAAGGAGCTATGAACCTGTACTCCACAGTCTCTTTGTTTGGCAACACTCCCAGGACCTTACCATTACATGAATAAGTCCTGCCCTGATTTGCCTTTCCAAAATGCAGCACTTCACATTTATCTAAATTAAACTCCAGTCCTGAAGGTTGCCAGATGAGGTGATATTCTTCCAGTTTGCATTGAGTTCATTGGAAGCTTTAACTGAGCAGTGAATATGGTAGACTAGATTGAATGAAGTGCAGGTGAATTGCTGCTTTATCTGAAAGGTGTGTCTGGGGCCTTTGATGGTGTGGAGGCAAGAGGTATGTGGGCAAATGTTGCACCTTCTACGATTGCATGGGAATAGTGCTTGGGGATGTAATGGAGGAGAAGTGGACCAAGCTTGTCCCTGATAGAAGGCCTCTGTGAAATTCTTACTAGGGAGGGGAGGGGAATATGTGTAGGATGATGGCATCCCACTGGAGTTGGCATAAGTAGCAGCTTATGACCTTTGGATCCTTTGGTGTGGAAAGTGAGGATCAGGGGACCCTATCTTTCCCATTTTGGTGGAAGGGAAAGGAAGGGGTGAGGGCACTTTTACATGCATGTTGTAGACAGGCACTATGGAGGCTGATGGTAGAAGATCTCATTGCACTCCATCATATGACTGACCACAAATCTTTTGCACTGTTGCCATCTACTATTGGCATATGTTTGAAGGATTTACACATTGATCATGAGTGAAGGAGGTTGAGAGGCTATCTGATTGAATTTTACAACATGATGAGAGGTATAGATAGAGTTAATTGTAGTTGTCTTTTTCCTAGAATGGGGAATTTCAAGACTAAAGGGCATATTTTTAAGGTGAGAGGAGAGAGATTTAAAAAAGACATGAGGGACAAATGTCTTACACAGAGGGTGGTTCGAGTGTGGAATGAACTTTATGAGAAAGTAGTGGATCTGAGAACAATTACCGTGCTTAAAAGACATTTGGATAGACACATGAATAGGAAAGGTTTGGAGGGATATGGACCAGGACCAGGAACAGGCAGGTGGGACTAGTTTAGTTTGGGATTGTGTTCAGCATGGACTGGTTGGACCAAAGGAGCTGCTTCAATGACTCTGTTACTCTATGTTTGCCAGTTTTATTAAACAAATTTCCTCACCTCAGCTTCAGGAGGAGGATTTGAACCTTGGACTTCTGGTTTAAAGAAGGGATGCTAACCATTATATCCCCTCCTTAATCATTTATAAATTTGCAAAATGAGCAGTGGTACAGCACTGAACCTTAAGGAACACCTTTCTCTACAATCCTTCAGTTTGAAAAATAACCATTTACCACAACTTATTATTTTCTGTCCTGAAGATATTCTTGTGGGCGGCACGGTGGCACAGTGGTTAGCACTGCTGCCTCACAGCACCAGAGACCCGGGTTCAATTCCCGCCTCAGGCGACTGACTGTGTGGAGTTTGCACGTTCTCCCCGTGTCTGCGTGAGTTTCCTCCGGGTGCTCCGGTTTCCTCCCACAGTCCAAAGACATGCAGGTCAGGTGAATTCGTCATGCTAAATTGCCCGTAGTGTTAGGTAAGGGGTAAATGTAGGGGTATGGGTGGGCGGTGTGGACTTGTTGGGCCGAAGGGCCTGTTACCACACTGTAAGTAATCTAATCTAATCTAATCTAATCTAATCTAATCTAATCTAATCTAATCTTTTATCCACTTAGCACTGACTCTCCTATTCCAAGAGTTTCAATTTAGTTAGTTAGCTTCTGTATGGTACTTTGTTGAATACTTCCTTAAAATTGATATGGGCAACATTCATTGCATTTACGTAGTCAAAGTCACCGTTATATCATCAGAGAATTCATTTAGATTAGTCAAGCTTGGTTTATCTTTTACAAATTTGTGCCAGGTTCCCTTGACCAACTGAAATATCCCCAATTTCCTGTAGAATTTCTCCTTGATTATTGTTTTAAAAACATTACCCACTATTGAAGTTTAGCTAACTGGCCTTAAATTGCTTGTGCTGTCCGTTCTTCAAAAGAATATTAGTTTTGCTGCACTCCAATCCTTTGGAACCTCTAAATGCATAAATTAATAATGGCAATTAAAAATTAAACAAGGAAATGACATTAGTGTTGAATAAGTATTTTACATTTATCTTCATGATTGAATACCTCCAAGAATACTTGAAACTCAACAGGTAAAAGGAAGGAAGACAATTAAAACAATAACAGTCATCAGGGAAAACTTGAAAAACTAAAAGTTAACAATCCCCTGAACATGATAGCCTGCAACATCAGGTATTCAAGATAGTCACTGCAAAGATATAGATGTATTATTTATGATCTTCCAAAATTCACAGCATTTTCTAAAGGTCCCTGTCACAAATATGACTGTATGACTCTAAATATATCGAAGAAAGGAGGGAGACAGAAAGCTTGGGACTATAGGCCAGTTAGTTTAACATCTGTCATGGAGATATTGCTGGCATCCATTAGTTTATTAAGGAAGTGAAATCAAGACATTTTTAAAAAACTCATAAAGGGATCATGCAGAGTTTTGTGAAAGGGATGTTATATTGATGACTTTATCAGATTTCTTTGGTAAATTAACAAGCAAGGTGGAAAAAGAGATAAGTCTAGACACAGTGTATTTGAATAATCAAAAAGCATCAATAAGTGGCCACATCAAAGATTACAACACAAAATAAAAGCTCATTTTTTAGGGAGTAGCATTGATCACAGAGAGAGGAATGGTAAGCTAACAGAAAGCACAGAGTAGATGTAAAAGTGTCAATTTCAAGTTGGTAAGCTCATGGAGTGCAACAAGGAGTAGTACTTGGGCCTTAACTAAACTATATCAATAGCTTGGATGAAGGATCTAAATTATGGTAGCTAAATTTGCTGATGACACAAATATAGGTAGAAAAGTAAATTATCAAAAGTCCTAAAAGGGATTTCAACAGATTAAATGAGTGGACAAAAACATGAAATTGTGAACGTTTCCATTTTGGCAGCAAGAGTAGAAAATCAGCATATTATTTGACTGGACAGAGATACCGCGAACCTCTATGGTATGAAGAGATCTGGGTGACCTGGTTAATGAGTCCCAAAAAGTTAGTTTGCAGGTACAGCAAGTGATTAAGGAGGCAAATGGAATGCTGATGTTTATTACAAGCAAAATTGAGTAGGAAAGTAATGATGATTCACTGCAGCTGTACTCAGCCTTTGTGAGGCTGCATCTGGAGTTCTGTGCACAGCTTTAGTCTCTTGTAAGAAAGAGTATATTTGCATTCAATACAGTGCAGAGAAAGTTTACTCAATTGATTCCTTATACGAATGTATTGTTTTATGAAGAACAATTGAGCAGGCTAGGTCTAGACCCATTTCAAAAGAATGAGAGATGATGTAATTGAAATAGGTGAGATGATGAGGGGCTTTAACAAAGTGGATACTGAGAGGATATTTTGTCTTATAGGTGAAAGACAGAGGAAGTGGAGTGCATGTCCATAGGTCTCTCAAGGTGGCTGATTAGGCTGATAAGTTGGTAAAGAAGGCTACAGGATACTTTTCTTCGTGGGATGAAGTACTGAATACAAGAGAAGGGATATAATACTGAAACTAAATGAGAAATCAGCTAGGCAAAAAACCTGTGGTTTTGTGGACAGTTTTGGCCACCACATTACAGGAAAGACAACAGTTCTCGAGAGAAAATACAGAGGCAATTTACAAAATTGTTGCCAAGACTTGAAATTTTCAGGTATAAGAAAGATTGGATTGGCAAGGTCATTTTACTTGAGGACAGAGGAGGCTGAGGGGTGATTTAATTGAAGTGTACAAAATAATGAAGAACATGGATAGAGTGGACAAGAAAGAGAGTTCAATACCAGAAGGCATAGATTTAAACTGGTTGGCAGACGGATTAGAGGGGACATGCGGAAAGATATTTTCATCAAGACGGTGGTAGGATCTGCATTTCACTGTCCGGTTTGTTAGTGGAGATGGGAGATCTGAACTCAGTTAAAATGATCCTCTATCTGTACCTGAAATGTCATAACCTACAGACCATTGACCAGTTGTTGTTTAATGGAATTAGAACAGATAGCTTGCTTGTTCAGCCAACACAGACTCATGGGCTGAATGGCCTCTTTCTCTACTGTAACTTTTCTGTGGTCCTACTAGAACTAGGGGAACAAATTTAAAAATTAGGGACCTCCCATTTAAGACTGAGAGGGGATTTTTGTTTTCTGAGAGGAATATCAGTCTGTAGAATTATCTGGAGAAAGTAGTAGTGGTTGGACCAATGAGTGCATTCAAGGCTAAGTTAGTTAGATTTTTGAACAAAAACGGAGTCAAGGATTATGGAGAACAGACAGGAAAGGAAAGTCAAAAGCACAAACCAATCAGCACGATATTGTCAAATAGCAATGCAGGCTTGAGAGGCCGAATGGCCTATGTCTGGTCTTCATTTTTGTGTGCTTGTGTCCCTTGTGTACAGAGGAACCTCGATTATCCGAACCAGATGGGCAGGCACCATTTCGTTCAGATCATTGATATTCGGATAATCGATTTTACCTTAAACAAGGGAAGCCATGCTGATCTAAAGCTGTGCTCTACCAGAGAATTTATTTAAATCCATAATTTTAATATATTGAGCGCACGAGGACACAGATTTCACATGATGAACAAAATAAAGCAATGATAACACAAGAAAACTTTTTTAAGAATGCAGCAGGAGTTACCATTTGGCAAGGAGTGGTGAAGACAGCATTAAACAAAGTCTTAAACAGCTTCTATGAACAAAGCAGCGTTAGTCACTTTCTAGGAATGCAGTCTCATGATAGAAAGACAGAACACTGCCTCACACATGCATTTACGTTCTCAGCCATTTTTTTTAATGAACAGCCCGGTAAAGTGATGGAAATACCCATCCTGTAAAATGTAAAACACTTACTTTTGTAAAGGACTGTGTAGCAACGCTTACTTAAAAAAAATCCAGTTGCTGATGCTTGAGCTGCTTATGTTTCTTTGTTTTTTGCCAGTGTTTTCACATGTTCTTCAGTACAGTTAAATCAAATACACTTACCTGTTTGATGTAATGCTTTTGTGGGACCTTGAAATCTTCTTCAGATAACCTGAAATTCGGATAATCGATATTCGGATAATCGAGGTTCCTCTGTAAATGATAGATTGGAAGATTATTGGAAGTCCTTGTGTGCTCCCTCCGCCTTCATTTCCTTCAGCAACCTCAGATGCATGTCATTCAGATCATGTGACCAATTTACCCCCAAGTATAATCAGTCCTCCCTCTCATGTTTCACCCTATGTATTGCTACTGCTGTCATGGCTTCTTCAGATTTCTCCTCCTTAGTAAACACCAAGTACTCTGTAAATATTGTCTTGTTTCTCTAAACATATATCACCTCCTTTGTCATTAATATTAATGAGGTGAGGCATGCAACTTCTACAACTCCAGCAAGCTATGATGGATTTTCAGTGACAAATTGGGATGCATTTTGCTCTCTCCTGCCAGTATATGTGAAGGTGGGGATCATAAAATCTGATGGTAGTCTGACCACCGTCTGTATTGCCCCACGCCTGTTTGAATGTAATGGGCACTTACAGACCTCATTCCACCACCGTCACCAATATTACACCCTCAGTAAAGGAGGCCACACTAAGCAGCTAGCCTGCAGCTTTAGGTTCATAGGCTGGTGGTGGGCAAGGAAGAGGGTTTCTTTTGTTTCTCTTTGCTTGTTAAGTGAACTCCCACTAAGATCGCACTTCCACCTTATGGTCCCCCCAGGGCTCTCCAAAGCCACAGTCCCCCGACTTATCTTTCCCCTTCAATGGATCCTAGAAGTACTAGCCCTGCCCTTCAATCTCTGCATCAGGACTGACCATAATCCGAGCAGCAGTCACTGTTGACTTTCGGGATACATCTGATCAGCTGACAATTCTTTAAGGTGGCAATCTTTTCTGATAAAGGGCAGAAGTCTTCTTTTATAGCAATTAACACAGTTTCCACCATCAAACAGCTGAGGGACAGCTGTGAGTTTGGTATGCGGGCTCACCCCTGATATTTTACCTCAGCAGTTGGGAACTATGTTCCCTATGAAATCCAGGTTATTGCTGATTTGGAGATGCTGGTGTTGGACTGGGGTATACAAAGTTAATAACCACACAACAACAGGTTATAGTCCAACAGGTTTAATTGGTAGCACTAGCTTTCGGAGCTTTCGATGAAGGAGAGGCACGCCGAAAGCTAGTGCTTTCAATTAAACCTGTTGGACTATAACCTGGTGTTGTATGATTTTCAGCTTTTCCTTCTTACATTTGAACTGGGCCCCAGTAAAAGGTACACGATGGTGACAAAGTTAGGAGGATCATATGAGATCAGCTTTCCTCTGTCAAGATCAAAATTTCCATTTCCAACAAAGTATTGAGACTACATTCTCACTTGTGAGTGCTGAGAGGCTTGTGTGTGTGCATTAGCATGCAATAACATCCTCACCCTTACATCATCTCTTCTCATTATTACACAGTTTCCTATTCTCCTGCCTGCCACATAGCTGGTGACAAGCTTGGCGACTCTAGCATGCTTCCAGTCCTCCACCAGTAATCAGCATGTCAGGGCCTTCACGTGGGTGGTGACTGCATGTAGCCATCCCAAACCCCTACCTATCCACTGAGACCTCCAGTCTCCATTAACAAAGCATGTTCCAATTACTCACTTTCTGGTGTGCCTCGGGCAAGTAAAATGAACCATGAGGGCAGCTGCAGGCTGCCAGCAGTTGACTGTGTGTGTACTGTTGAGTTTCAGAGATGATGCAAGTGCCAAGAGTTCCAAGATGTCCCACTTTTGCCGAATGCTTCTGCCTGCAGTGAGTATGAGAATACTATGAGCAAGGCACCATTGGCACATGTGGCATAGTGAATAAGACGAGTTTGGGCTGATAACATGAGAAAACCGACCAGGACGCGCAGAGAGAAACCCTTCATGAATTTGTCAAAAATGACACTTAGCCGATTTCTGGTGAGATTCAGAGCACCAATATATCAATGCCCCCGTTAGTAAAAAAAAGACTTATTTGTTGTCTTCAGCAACTTTCCGTATAAAACGTATTCACTCCACAGCTGGATAAACAAATCATAACATTCCATTAAGTTAATTCAAAAAAGCCAACGAACTGGAGATGCGGGAAATCAGAAACAAAAGCATCAAACCTGAAATGTTAACTCTGCTTTCTCTCCACCTATGCTGCCAGACTTGCTTTTCCAGCAGTTTCTGTTATTAGGTTAATCCACACTTCCATCACTGATTTTATTCCCCAAAATGTGTTACTTCACATTTCCTAATACTAAACTCCTTCTGCACTGATTTGCTGACTGCTAACCTCTATGTCCTCCCAAAATCTGCCAAGCCTCCTCAGTTAATGTTATTAGCTAAACTTCAATAATATTGATTGCGTGCACACAGTTCATCAGAAATTCCTAGATGCACCAAGTATATAACAAATCAAGTGAGGCGAAAAAATAATATTAACGGTCTGAATTGAATTTGTCACCATCAATCAAAACATACTTAAGCTTAGCTGCTGATACTGTTTTAGTTTAGATTTTTAGGAATGATGGAAGGGTAGAAGATAAATAGGAGATAAATTCACCAACTCCCATTTTATCCCCTACCAGAAATTCTCAAACCAGCTGTTCTTAAGGCTCATCTGTTCTTCTGAATGATTTCTGTCTTCCTCATTTTTAAATTACTGACACTTTCCAAAGTGGTGAACTATAATGTATACCTAATAGCTTTCTGTTCCCTATATGTGAAGACACATTAAAATGTATTGCATTACAAGATATTGTACTGTTATCCGTTGAGTCATAGGGGCTTTATTCTCACCTGAGATTATCTACATTCAATCACCAGCTTTTAGCTCATTGAAAGACTCTCCAAAGCTGAACATTGATGACAGACACCATTGTCTTATTTGGCTTTATTCCACAATTGTGCAATTGAGAACAGTTGCTACAGAAACAATTTTTTGCTTGGTATACCTTGTTCCACTAACATATTGTTTGAAAATGATATACTGAGATATTAATTTTATCCATACAGGATTATGCTGGAAAAGAGAAGGCCATAGCAAAGGCCCTTGAGGACCTGAAAGCCAATTTCTACTGCGAATTATGTGACAAGCAGTACCACAAGCATCAGGAGTTTGACAATCACATAAATTCTTATGACCATGCACACAAACAGGTAAGTGGAAGTTTGTTGACTTCAGTAGATATTTACGTTTTTGCATTCAACAGAAGATAAATTGTGTTCAGGTGATTTCTACATAATAAGCTATTAATTATTAATTAAACAGAGGGATGTCATATTAATTTGCAGTGCATAGATTTTTTTTCCTTAGTACTGAATGTATTTAAATTGTAGTGAATACTGATCAAAAATAAATTGTTAAAGGTGGGGTATCAATTTCTGGTGTCTGCATAACCAACTCCAGGAAAATAAAGTGCAATGCAATTCTATTGATTTTTGTTTTAGCTGCCAGCAGTTTATTGTACATTAATGGCTTGGTGGCTCAGTGGTTAGCACTGCTACCTCACAGCACCAGGGACCCGGGTTCATTTCCAACCTTGTGTGGAGTCTGTGTGGAGTTTGCACATTCTCCCCGTTTCTGCATGGGTTTCCTCCGGGTGCTCCGGTTTCCTCACACAGTCCAAAGATGTGCAGGTCAGGTAAATTGGCCATGCTAAATTGCCCATTGTGTTTAGTGCATTAGGCAGGGGTAAATGTAGAGGAATGGGTCTGGGTGGGTTACTCTTCGGAGGGTGGGTGTGGCCATGTTGGGCCGAATGGCCAGTTTCCACACTGTAGGAAATCTAATCATTATCCTTAGTCATACTTAGCAACATAAGGATCATATTGTGACCTTACAATGTTTGCAAACTCCTAACAATAATAAGAAGTATTGAAGGTAATAAATGCAGCAAGTCTGGCAAATTTAAGCTTGGAATGTAAGTACAAATTAGAATTGACAGCCCAAAGGCAGGATCAGGACTGCAGTTTAGATTGTGAAGGGAATAATTTAATTCAAATGTGTTAACTGTTCATATCAGTCTTAGTAATTTCCATCTTATCAACTATTGCTTAAAGTTAGAGTATCTGCAGCCTTCAGTTTTGAGGTAACAGCTTGTAACTACACAGTCTATTTGCTCAGTAAAGAGTCAAACACTTTTGAGTGCTTCATGCTAGTAGCTCCTGCTGTGATTTACTATCTATTTTGATTTGTGCTGGATGTTAAATGCACATCTTGTATCACATCCTGGTAGTGTGGACCTCGCTTAAGCATCAGTGAACAATCACATTCAGAAAGCTTTTCACAGTGAGGATATTGAAAATGCCACATTTATGCCGTGGGTACTGCTCTTTGAGACTTGTTTGGCTTGAGGTTGAATGAGAATAAAGTGGGAGTCATTACAAAATCAAGAGAGCCGTATTATGGGTAAATGATCCTATATTGCTCCTTTAGCATGGCTGGTGCTGATTAATCAATTTTATACCATAGCTGCTCTGGGAATAGTTGACAATTAGCTAAGTACAAAGTCAAAGAGTGTTTTCATCCCTCACATTGATCAACTAGATAGGGCAAAATAGGAAATGAGTTCTCACAGGTACTTTTTATTCATATGTAAAGTTCCCAGTTGTATCTTGCAATATTGTGGTGTCTCATGTGTGTGTTAGAAATGGATGCGCCAGTTTCAACAATCATGACTGTATACAAGGCTCTAGTAATCTTTGCAGTGTGGACTTCACTTTATTTAACGTTACTTTTATCTTGGCACCAACAATTTTGGGCTTTTCAGGCATTTAACAAGAGGGACGTCTTTCAGCTGGCTAAACAGCCAAGATTGAAGACAACAAATCAGGAAATGAAAATTGCTGCATTGACTATCTTTCAGTTTAGGTAATTGTTTGACATAGAATAAAAATCGAGGTATACACTTGGAATTAGGCTGGAAGCTGAAACATCGTAAGTACATTTTTTTTAAATTAAGAATATTTGGAATCTTTTTATCAGAATGGAGAAATTTGACCCTCCACAAATGTAATATTGAAGTTTCGGATGGATAAAGGCTTGTCAGCAGAAAGCATAACTTAACATCATTTAAAACCCCATTACACTTTTTATAACAAAGTCCCAGGAATGTATGAACACATGAATTAGGAGCAGGAGTAGGTTCCTTGTCTCCTTGAGCTTGCTCAACCATTTAGTAAGATAATCACTAATCTGATTACTCCACATGTTTTCCTACTCCCAAAAGGATAACCTTTTACCCCATTGTTTATTGAGATCTATCTACCTAGAACCAATAAATCTCTAGAATGCAGAAAGAGGCCTTTGACCCATCAAGTATGCACTCCTCCTCCAAAGAGCATCCCTAGCCCTATAACCCAACATTTCCCATGGCCAACCCACCTAACCTATACATCATTGAACACTATGGGGCAATTTAGCATAACCAATCCATCCAACCTGCATATTTTTTGGATTGTGGGAGAAAACCCACACAGACACAGGGAGAATGTACAAATTCCGCACAGTCACCTGAGGCTGGAATTGAGCCTGGGTCCCTGGCGCTGTGAGGCAGCTGTGCTAACCACTGAGCCACCATGCTGCCCTATGATTCTACCCTTGTCTTCAAAATATTCAAATAATCTGCTACTCTTGGCTTTTGAGGAAGAGAATTCCAAACTCTCATATCCCACTATGAGAAAGAAATTTTCCTCACCAGTTTTAACTGGCTGATCCCTTATTTTAAACAGAGGCCCTGGGTTTTAGATTCTCCTCTAAGAGGAAGCATCCTCTCAACATGCATCCTGATAACACCCTTCAAGGCTTCATCTCTTAGTTTTCTAAGCTCCAGTGGAGACAGGTCTAGCTGTCTGAACTTTCTAACTTGATCCAGGCTTTGGACAAACCGGGAACAGTTATTCTCAAAAGTGGTTGCACTTGTCAGTAATTTCTAGATGATTTCCATCTGCAAGTACTTAAAAGCACACCCTGTGGAGGGATAGGAAATCACTGGTAGCAACTACATGACTTCCACAATTAACTGCGCATGTGTGGATACCAGAAGTTGTTGTCAGTTTCAGAGGTGTAATAATAACAAGTACTGATACTGTTACTAAAATTACAATATCCATGTCCATATATCTCTCTCTGTAAATACGGTCAATTAATGATTGTACTAAATTCCCCTTTATTTTTTCATTTGCCTCTTCCCTACAGTATCATCTTTGAGGCTGTTTCAGCACTTTCCTGCTTAGATTGCCTTACCCAATAGTTATTTGAAGTTGCTAAAATTTATCTTGTGTACACATATTGTGCAACATTAGCTTTTTCAGTATCCACAGCTGCTTCTCTCCAAGGTCACCATCAGGACTCAAAGCTCATACATCATTAAAAGCTAAAATTCATCATATACTCACCACTGAAGATTAACTCAAAACAAGAATGCATTTAGTACTATCATATTGTACATGAAGTAATTTTAATTCAAGTGAGTTTTACAGTAACAAAGATGCCATTTTGATCCAGTTTCTGGATAGATGCAGAAGAGCACATCTCACCTTTCTCCTGTTCCTTGGTTTCATCAGTCACAGAAAATATTCTAAATGCTGCTTTCAACTTCTAAACACCCAGAATGAAAAACAAGTAATACTGGTGAATAAGACATACTGGTCAAATTCATCTTGCACATATTTTTTTCAAAATGGAGGACCAGTATGTTCGTTTCCAAATATTACTGTGTTTTGTTTTCTCTCAAGGGCAGTAGGCTGCCAATAGACACTGCACATTAGAAATTGGGTGGTGCAGGATTCGGACACTGCATTTTTTTTGGTCTGAATTTCCCCAGATTTGATGAGATGGAATTAGTTATGGTGAGGAAATGGCAGAGGAAGGGGAGCTATGCCAGGACAGCTTCCCATTGTATTCCTCCCAGGGAAAGACTAAAATCTGGATTAGCTGCCCGTTCTGTATAGATGCTGAAAATGTGTTGCTGGAAAAGCGCAGCAGGTCAGGCAGCATCCAAGGAGCAGGACAATCGACATTTCGGGCATGAGCCCTTCTTCAGGAATCTTCAGGAGCCTTCTCCTGCTCCTTGGATGCTGCCTGACCTGCTGCGCTTTTCCAGCAACACATTTTCAGCTCTGATCTCCAGCATCTGCAGTCCTCACTTTCTCCATTCTGTATAGATGGGCAACCTTAGGGGAGTTGTAGTCACACTCAGATACATTGCCAACATTGGAGCATCTCCAGCTGAGTGTGGAGGCTACCAGCACAACTGAGGTGACTGTTCAGAAGCAGACAAAGGGCCATTAAAGCCAGAGGCTGAATATTGAATTGACAGGTCTTTGGTGAAAGGTCACTACCAAGTCTGAGACTTCACCTCCCTCGATGGCCCTATTATTACTTTAGTTTTGTCAGTTCCATCTGGGCAGATGAGGGCAGAATCATTTTGAGACATCCTCATGCTCTCCTGCCTGTTGAGCAGTGTCTGCTTTTCCTGGTGGAGTTGCAAACCATCATTTCGGAGCCAGGCACTGGGCCTGCTGCATTGTGATCCAGCTCACTGCCCGTGGTAGGATGGTAAGGAATGGAAGGTTGAGTGGTCAGTGCACTAGGGACATGAGCAAACTCAGGGTCCACAATGTTGGTCAAGTAGTGAGGTGCTGATGCCTAACAGCATTTGTAGCTCTTTAAATTCTAGCACAGTTATCAGAGACATGTGTTCTGGTGCAAAGTCTTCTCATTCTACCAGTTGTCAGGCCCCATAATCGTTGGTGAGCATAACATGTAATTACAAATTTCCTGCTCCCTCCAACTTTATTGTGTAAGATGTTACCAGAAAGAAGTCACCTATTGATGTACGAAATAAGTTCAGGTATTTACAATGCAATTCTCAGTGGACAATGTGCAAAACTCAGAAGATGACATTGAGATTTGTTTGCAATTGACAATGAAGAGTGCAGTAAGGCATGCCAGGAATTGGACATAACTAAATATGAGCATTCGACTTCCTGAAACTGTAGTATTTGCATGCTGAACAGCAGAATCAGTCTGTAATAGACAGAGATAACAACACCAAAAGTTCAGATTTAATCTCTGCATTCCTGTCACATCCAGTTGTGAATGGTTGTGGATAATTAAATAACTAACTGGAGAACTTGATGCAACAGGTGTGCCCATTCTGAAAGATCATTGTCTTAGAATGACAAGACATACTGAAACCTATTAAAGAACAAGTTATATTAGACTTGGTAATGTATATTATATTACAAGTCAACATTAAATAAAGATGTCTTGTTAAAGAATCATCTGGTAAAAGTGATCATAACATAAACCGTGATATTCTTTAAGATGGATCCTGGTGGTAGTTCATTGGAGCTGACGTCATTATTTGCAGTAATTAGTCAGGCACATCTTACACACCATGCCAGGCTATCCAGCCAGAAAATGTTGGGCCTGTCAGCAATCAGAGTTGGCAAGCCTGCTTTGCCAATTGTATCGTGTCCTCATGTCCATCAGAATTTTTTTAAAGTGCCAATCTTTTGTTGATTCAGGATTAATGACCTAGACCTCACTGGCGGTGCTTAGCTTTCACCTTTCTGCTGTCAGTGTGTCTTACCACACTTGGTTTATCAAATTGCATTGAGATGCCATGTCCCAAGTCAAACAGACCAAACGAACTCCCAGAACAGGGGATTTCCTGCTTGGCTGTACCAGGACAGAAGTTGCCTCTGCTGAGGCAGACCACCATCCTAGCCACAATAGGAGAAAGCTACTGCTTTCAGGCAAAGCAAAAAAATGATTCTTTAGACTATACCATTGTATCATGTCCTCATTAGTACAGTGCTACACAGAAGAGAAGATGTACTGTTACAATTTCAAATAAGAAAATAGCCCTGTGACCCACTGAGTTTGTTCTTCCATGCATAACATCAATTCTACTTTTCCAACCGACTCCCATATGCATTGATTTCCTTACATACTAACCAGGTATTGATCTCAACCTTGACTGTCCCAGTTACTGAGCATCCATTGTCCTCTAGAGCAGAGAATTCCAAACATTTGCAACCCTTTGAATCAAGAGATTCCTGCTTTCTTCTGTTGTCAGGGCCAACCACTTGAGATAATCACATAAATTACAGACTCTCCAGTCTGGGGAATCAGCCTTTCTGCATCTACTTTGTCAGGTTCTCTCAGAATCTTATGCTTGATGTGATTGCCTTTCAAAAATCTAAACTCCAGAGACTACAGACATATTCTACTCAATTATTCCTCATAAAACCTGTGTATCCCTGGTACACCTTTGTTGTAATCTTTTTCTTATGTGGTGTAGCATTTTCTACAGATGGTGACCAAAATTGTATGGAGGTGTACAAGTGTGATCTTACCGAAGCTCTGCACAATTGTAGAAAGACTTCTTTAAACTTATGCTCTAAATTCCTTCCAATAAAGATACACATACTATTTGCTTTCTGAATAGCTTGCAAGCTGAATTCTTGTGCTGACCCTTCCCATTTACTTATGAATAGTTTTCAGCATTTTATCAATGACTGAAGTAAACTAGCTAGCCATTTAGTTGCTTGTTTTCTCTTTTCCTTCTTTTATGATATAACCGCTTTACATTTGCTGGGAATCATTTCATAATCAAAGAAAGTTTGAAAGATTGATGTGAGGAAAGCAACTAGAGGAGTCAGCATTATCTGGCAAGTGGGTGAAAGGAAAACCTGGAGTCCAGCACTAATTTATCTGGTGGGAGATATCAGACCACTGAGGGAGCAGCTTGGAGTGAAAGGCTATAAGTTGTGGGTGAGTCTCAAGACCTACATCACTGTGAGCCATTTAGTTGCTCAGAACCAGACAGAAGAGTGTGGTGCTGGAAATGCACAGCAGGTCAGACAGCGCCTGAGGAGCAGGAGAATCGACGTTTTGAGCATAAGTCCTTCATCAGGCTTTTCCAGCACCACGCTCTTGATTCTGATCTCCAGCATTTGCAGTCCCCACTTTCTCCCAGAACCAGCCAGCACTGAGTTTGACAGGAGAGTAAGAGAACAAATTTGTGACATCACAGAAAGTTACTGGTAAGAAACAACTACTAGGGATGGTCTTCTAATTGCTTAAATTAGGAAATTAAGAGCAAGTTTTTTTTGGATTTAAGTGCAAACACCAGGAATAAGGGAAAATCAAGGCCAATATCCTAAAGTAAATGAAAATAAAGTAAGGGAGTGAATTTTAAGATATAGCAGCTCAACTTGGTCAAGTGGAATGGATGGCTATAATATGTGGGAAGTCATGGGCTCCAATAGTGCCTTGAATGATCATACAAGTCAGAAAAGTGACTGAACCGGTAACTTAATACTAGGTTTCAGAACTCACACAATGACGGGACTCACTATGGTACTTCCAGGAACTGAGAGTTATGTGGATAGCACATTTGAAGAGGTGGTCACGTACCATAAGGACTTGGAGACATTGGTAACTGCCAAGCAGTCCAAGGAAGATAACTAGGTATTTGTTTTTTTTTAAATTCACTTATGGGACGTGAGCATTGCTGGCTGGCCAGCATTTATCACCTGTCCATAGCTGCCCTTGAACTGAATGACTCAGTAAGCCATTTTAGAGAATCACTGACATTGCCTTGGGTCACGAGTCACATGTAGGCCTAACCAGGTGAGGATAACAGATAGCCTTCCCACAAGGACATTACTGAGCTAAATGGATTTTTCCAACAATCAGTAATGGTTTTCTCATGGTTCTTAATTCCAGATTTCTTTCTTACTGAATTCAAATGCTGCCATCTGCTATGGCATGATACAAGCCTCTGTCCCTAGAACATTAGCTGAGTTTATGAATTAATAGTCCTGCTATAATATCACTAGGCCATCTCCTCCCTTGGTGTCTTCTCACAATCAGTTCTCCGTTTTGGAAACTGGTGAGTATATCAGTTCCTCAACAGAGTGCAATCAGATCCAGATTTGTGATACTATAAAGAGATCAGCTGCACACGAGGGAAGGAAGAAGACAGGAGAGGCAATTGTGAGAGGGCATTCATTAGGTGAATAGGCAGGCATTTCCGTGACCACTCCAGAATTGCCTCCCTGGTTCCAGGATCAAGGATGACATCGAGCAATTGCATGACATCCATCAGAGAGAGCAAACAGCTAGGGAATGTGGTCTGCATTTCATAGAATTTCATAGAATCCCTACAGTGTGGAAACAGGCCATTTGGCCCAACAAGTCCAGTTGTTACCAATGACTTTAGCAGGATGGGAGCCATCAGAGCTATGGAGCTAAGTAAAAAAAAAACAAGATTACTCCAATGTAGCAATCTTCAGATGCTACATAATGGGAATCCGATGCGCACATTAATTGTAAAAAGGCAGTGAAAGGAGAAGTAAGGCTGATTTGGGACTGAACACAGGGATTTACACATTGAGGAAAGAGGCAAGACTGAGATGTTAAATGAATACTCTGTGTTTATCTTTACCAAGGAAGTAGATTATTCCCAGGCCAAGGAAGAGGATGCTCTGTTGCTGGAAGGGTTCAGAATTGATAAGGAGGAAGTGATTGACAGGCAACCAATAACTAAAATTGATGAGGCACTGGGACCAGATGAAACCCATCCAAAGATATTGCAGGAATTCAGAGCAGAAATTGAAAGGAAATTGACCATAACTTTTCAGTCTTCCATAGAGTTAACGGCAGTGCCAGAGGGTTGGAGATTTGCAGGTAGTACAACATTTGCAGATAGTACAACATTCCATAAAATGCCACAGAGTAGACTTTTGGGAAAAGGTATACCTCATGGAATAAAAGGGACAATAGGAATGTGAATAAAGAAGTGACTGAGTTATAGAAAACAGAGAGTACTGTCAATGGATACTTTGGAGGCTGGAGGACAGTTTGTAGTGGAGTTCTCCAGGGGTCGGTATTGGGACTGCTGCTTTTGCTGATACATGTTAATGCTCTTGGTCTCTACGCACAAGGTTATAGTCCAACAGGCTTATTTGAAATTTTTGGATGTTTGAAGCTTTTGGATTGCTGCGAAGGGAAGCACACAGGTGCAGAATTTATAAGCAGAGAGATCAAAAGATCACACAAATGGTGTGAGTGGAGTGTCAACAGGCTGAATAATAAGTCTCCTCAGGTGATCAAAAGTGTCAGATGGTGTGAGTAAAGTGTCAACAGCTGAAAAGCAAGTGAAAGGATGACCTAGGATCCGATTAATTGAGGCAGAGAGATAATTGCAAAAAATTAAAAAATAAGATGGTGCTGAAGACAAACCTAATGGAATAACACAATAGGTATAAGAGTAATCCAGAACTGTACAAACTAATTAAAGTAGAGAGCTTATGACAATTCATCAGGGAGATGGTGTCAAAACAGGACAGTAAGAAAGATTTTACAAATACAGACAGTATGGTGGAATTACATGTAGCATGGCATGAACCCAAGATCACAGTTGCCGCAGTCTACATGGGTACAGAATTTGGCTATCAGTTTCTGCTCAGCGATTCTGTGTTATTGTGTATCTCAAAGGCTGCCTTGGAGGATGCTTATCTGAAATTCAGAAGCTGAATGTCCTTCACCGCTGAAGTGTTCCCTAACTGGGAGGGAACACTCCTGTCTGGCAATTGTTGTGTGATGTTAATTCATCAGTTGTCGTAGCATATGCATAGTCTTGTCAATATACCAAACAACAAACAATATCACACCTCTCCTCTTACCTCCATTTCCTCGAACCTGATTTATTGCATCCTTTGGTCCCGATGTGGTCTCCTTTACATTTGAGAGACCGAGCGCAAACCCGGGAATGGTTGAGGGGACATTTATGGTCCATATGCTCCAATCAACCCCACCTTCTGGTTGCCAGCCATTTCAACTTCCTCTCTCACTCCGCCAATTACATGATCATCCAGGGCCTCCTCCACTATCAAATTAAGGACAAACGCAAATTGGAAGGAGAACACCTCATCTTCCACCTCAGGAGCTGACAACCATACAGCCTTACCATAGATATCGCCAGTTTTCAAATCTCCCCACTCTCCATCTCATCCCAGGTCCAGCCCTCCCCCTCCACCCTGTCCCCTTGACCTGACCCAACCTGTCCATCTTCCTTCCCACCTATCCGCTCCACTCTTTCCACTGACAAATCACAATCACCTCCTACCTTTGCCCACCCATCGCCAACCCACCCACCTTTCCCCAGGCCCACCCACCTCCCTTTATTTATTTCTCAGCCCCTTCCCCTCCCTAGTCCTGATGAAAGGTTCCAACCTGAAATCTTGATTTCCCACTCTGATGCTGCTTGACCTGCTGCACATTTTATCGCCTCTGAATTTCCAACATCTGCAGTCTTATTTCCTATAGTCTTACACAGCCTCAGCAGTACATCTCTGCTCTTGTATACTACCTACCTTGAAGTGAAAGCTAATGTTGCATTTGCCTTCCTAACAGTCAACTGATCCTACATGTCAACAATCCTAACCTTAAGAAAATCCTGAGCTAAGACTCCCAGCTCACTTTGTGCTTCAATTTTCTGAAGCCTTTCCCTGTTTAGAAAATAGTCTGTGCCTATGTTCTTGCAGCCAAAGTGTTCTCACACCTCCCCACTTTGTATTCCACATGATACTTCTTTGTCCATGATCCTACCTTGTCCAAGACCTTCTACAGTCTCTCCATTTCCTCAACACTATCTATCCCTCCATCCATTTTTATGTAATCTGCAAACTTATCAACACTACCCTCAGTTCCTTCATTCAGATTGTTAATGTATAACTTGAATAGTTGTAGTCCCAACATTAATGCCTGCAGATCTCCAATAGTCAACAGCCACCATCCTGAAAAATACCCCTTCGTCCCCACTGTCTGCCTTCTGCCAGTCAGCTAATCCTCTATTCATGCCAGTGCCTCATGGGCTCTTATTTCATTTAGCAGCCTTCTGTGCAATACCTTGTCAATGGAGTTCTGGAAATCCAAATAGATCATGTCCACTGGATCTCTTTTGTCTAATTTGAAAGATGAAAGCAAAGACGCAATCTGGTTGAAATTTTCACATCATGCGAGTTCTGAAGAGAGTAATTTTTTTTTCCTATTCTGTCGTGAGAACGGGGTGTGGCTGACTGACCAGCATTTATTATTCAGCCCTAGTTGCTTGTGAGATAGGAAAAGGATCAAGAATGTTAGATCACAGATTTAAAGTGATTTGCACATGTAGCAAATGTGACATGAGAAAAAGCCTTTTTCACTGAATGAGTGAGTCAGGTCTAGAATGCAATGTGTGGAAGTGGTGGAGGTAGGTTCAATTGAGGAATTCAAGAGGGCAATTGATGATTATTTGAATAGAAAACATTTGCAAGCACACAGTCATGGCTATGACTTTAGCAATGGTCTGCTACACTGGCCAGAAACTAGAACAAGGTTAAAGAAAATACATACCTTATTGCACCAAAGGTTCTGAATGATCTGGTTTGGATAGAATCTCACATGCTCAATGATATATTGTAGGCCTGGGTTCCAAATGTAGGATTTCCTGTGCATTGAACTTCCTAGTGATCTGGACAAATTGTTAGTTTGGGTTCTAGGCCTAATGAGATTGGAGCTCTATTTTTTTTTCCTCTGTTTTGTTTTGGAGCTAGAAGCTTCAGCATGGCCTAAGTGTTTCATCTGAAAGGTAATGAGGAACTGGGTCATCGTCCTTCCTGACTCTGGGTTAGAGTACCTTGCTCTTTCTAATGTGCAAGATATTCCAGATATACCTTGAGTGTCCTCTGAGTCAGGGCCAGTATTGGAAGTCAAGGGCAAGGCATTTTGACTGCTGTTGTGAGATATGTAGTCCCAAAAGGTTTTGGGGCATTGATCCTGAATTAGAAAGAAACTTAATGTAGCATTTTGCATAACATTAAGACATTCCAAAGCCTTGCACACCTAATTAAGTATTTCTGTAGTTTATTCATGGTCTCTCTGTATTACTTCCTTTGATAGTTATACGTGGAAAAAGGTTTTAATTGTGTGTTTTCTCAATCATGCTTCCACAATGAAGTGTAAATCATAATTATAGAACTTTTCAATTGACTAAAATGTCACTAAAATTACTTTTCCATCATTAGCTCTGGTACAATAAGCTATGGAAGTTTACAGTTTTGATTTTATGTCACAAATTGTATTGTTTGAAAATAAATCAAAACCAAATCATATAAAGATCTTGAATTTACAGTGTGCTATTTTTCCATTCATGGCTATTTTGAATTGATTTTCAAAAGCAAATTTTTGAACACGAATTGCTTTTTCTTTGATGTTACCAGAAGTGATTTGGACTTTCCTGAAGTTTTCTTTGATTCTTTGTGGTAACTCATCGAAACAGGTTTCGAAAAGAGCAATGCATTTTCAATTGCACTCGTCACAATTATGCACAACACATTTGCCAAAACAAATGAATGTCTATAAAGTGAATTTGAAGAATATGGCAGCTATCTTAAAAGTAAGTGGAAATACCTCACCGAAAGAACACCTGAAGAAATAGTCTGTGGTCATGCATGCATTACAGTAAAGGTACAGTCCCAGAACATCATAGGGCTGCTCTGTCATTCGAGTGAGACAACTGCTGATGAGTTTAACCTGAGGGTCACCGTGTCTCGGGTGAAGTACAATGTTGAGAAGGCAGGGCTTTCATGGTAACTTTAGCCAGTGCATGAATTGAACCCATGCTGTTGTCATTAATCCTCTATAACTGAAACCAGCCATCCAGCCAACTGAACTAACCAAACCAGGACTTTGAACCACTTTTGAATTCCTAATAGTATTTATCGATAGTTTCCATAATGGGTTCGCTCAGGATAAATCCTGCTAACTGAAGTACCAGTTCTATGCATTTTGTATCAGAATTGTATGTAATTGATAACAAATTTGCTCTATTCTAATTTGGAGGCACTGAATACGCAAAGGTTACAAGCCCTGATAACATTCCGGCAATAGTACTGAAGACTTGCGCCCGTAGCCAAGCTTTCCAGTAAGTTACAATGTTGACATCTGCCTGACTATATGGAAAATTGCCCA
Source organism: Chiloscyllium plagiosum (assembly GCF_037043375.1). Taxonomy (NCBI): domain Eukaryota; kingdom Metazoa; phylum Chordata; class Chondrichthyes; order Orectolobiformes; family Hemiscylliidae; genus Chiloscyllium; species Chiloscyllium plagiosum. Next base: position 77,057,373 of record NW_028270143.1, read on the forward strand.
AGTGTACATAAAAACGCAGGACAAGTCCACCCAGCCATTTACCGCCCCATCAGTCTATTCTTGATCATGAATAAAGTGTTGGAAAGTGTCATCAATAGTGCTATCAAGCAGCACTTGCTCAGCAATAACCTGCTCAATTACGCCCAGTTTGGGTTCCACCGGGGCCACTCAGCTCCTGACGTCATTACAATCTTGATCCAGACATGGACAAAGGAGCTGCATTCCAGAGATAAGAGTTGAGAGTGACAGTCCTTGGCATCAAGGCTGCATTCGACTGAGTATGGCATCAAGGAGCCCTCGCAAAACTGGAATCAATGGGTCTCAGGGGCAAAGTCTCTGGTGGTTGGAGTCATACCTGACACATAGGAGGATGGTCAAAGTTGTTGGATGTCAGTTATCTCAGTTTCAGGACATCACTGCTGGAGTTCCTCAGGGCAGTGCCCTAGACCCAACCATCTTCAGCTGCTTCCCTCCATCATCAGGTGAGAAGTGAGGATGTTCACCAGTGATTGCAGCATGTTCAGCACCATTCACGACTCTTCAGAACTTGAAGCAGTCCTTGTCTGAATGCAAAAAGATCCAAACTTGGGCTGACAAGTGGCAAGTAATGTTTGTGCCCCATAAATGCCAAGACACAAGTCAGAAGTGTGATGGTATACTCCCCACTTGTCTGGATGGGTGCAGCCCCAACAACACTCAAGAGACTTGACACCATCGAGGGCAAAGCAGCCCATTTGATTGGCAGACCATCCACAAACATCTACTCCCTCCACCACCAATGCTCAGTAGCAGCAATGTGTACTATCTATAAGATGCAGTGCAGAAATTTACCAAAGATCCTCAGACAGCACCTTCCAAACCCATGATCACTTCCATCTTGAAGGACAAGTGCAGCAGATACATGGGAACACCATCACTTTCAAATTCCCCTCCAAGCCACTCACCATCCTGACTTGGAAATATATCACTGTTCCTTCACTGTTGCTGGGTCAGAATCCTGGAATTCCCTCCTTTATGGCATTGTGGGTCAACCCACAAGGTAGAGAGCAGCGGTTCAAGAAGGCAGCTCACCACCATGTTCTCAAGAGCAACTGTGGACTGGCAATAAATCCTGACCAGTCAGTAATGCCCACATCCCACAAAATGAATAAAAAATAAATTAAGAATGAAACTGAGAGCGTCTACCTGGAATAGGGACTGATAAATTCACAGGAGGACATTGATAGTTCTTAACTCTGAGCTGAATTGTTTGATCCTTTAGTACTTTGCATTTTAAAAAAATTATCACTGCTCATTATTTCTTAAACAATTCTTGAACAGTTGAAGATTTTCTCCTTTTACGCTATGTTAACAGGACATACCAATCAACAGCTTATGTGAAAAATGTCCCTGCATTTCCATAAAATTAGCATACTGAGCTATCGTCACAGAGTGCCTTAGAAGGTATGTGGAAGGTTTATACCAGCAAATGTTCGAGGCTAAAATTAGCTGCCTGGCCACTTCGTGTGAATATAGTTTCCCCTGTGTGTGTACACAGCTAATTTCATACAAAAGAAACATGAATGGCTTTGATAAAGCAAACAGGGAGTAGCTTTTCTTGCAATGACTGGAGGCGTCAGTAATAAGAGGGCAGAAATGCAAAGTAATTGCTCAAATAGGGCATTTTTATTTTATGTGATATATTTCCATAATCTGGAATATGAAAGGAAGTGAAAATAAATTCAATCAAGAAAGATATGGATAAATTCTTCGAGGGTACATCTTAAGGTGAGAAAGCTGGACAGCAGAACCATTTAAAAACTCCTTCAAAAGAGTCAGCATCGGTACAGTAAGTTGAATGTTTCACTGTAACTCAGTACATGCGACAACAATAAATCAATCACTCAATCAAGACTGCCCTGCTGAAGTCAGTGTAGAGCAGTCAGATCCAATTGCAGATTCCCTGTCCAAAATCCATTTTGGAGAGCACATCCCACACGCTGGTGTGTGATATCCTGCCAAAGGCCTTCGCTGGTCCATATTGAAGAGGCAGGTGTACACTCTCGCCTGTCCTACACATAGACAAACATATCCTGAGGAGCGTGAGTCTTGCTCTTTGCCTTGAAGGCTTGTTACTGGGTCAGAATCCTGGAATTCCCTCTCTAATGGCAGTGTGGGTCAACCCAGAATGGTTCAGGGTCCGCTCTGTGGAGCAGGATGAGATGTGCTCGCATTTCTTCTTCCACAAGGTGCACAGGAAAGCTCTGTGACCATAGCCTGAAGGAAGAAGATGGTTTGATGGTATATTCTAGTCTGGCATCCTGAGGATCAGCAAATCCTTTTAGGCCAGACTGTATGACATTCCACAGACAGTGTGGCCTTCGAGTTATTCCTGTCCTCTGAGAACAGAAAGTGGGAGCAGCTGGACCAACCATGATCTTTGGGTGAGCTAACCAAGGCCCTCAAATCCTTTGAAAAGAATAAAACTCCTGGAAGGGATGGCTTACCGGCTGAGTTGCACTGTGGGCCTTGATAAGCCAGGGCCTGCTTGAGGTATATGAACGTATGCTTCTGGCAGGTGTGATGTGTGTGAATCCATGAGGAAAGGTATCATCACCCTCATCTACAAGCGGAAGTAGGAAAGGGAGGAAATCAGGAATTGACAACCGATTTCACTGCTGAATGTGTTTTACAAAATTCGGTCTAATCTCATTGCCACCTGGTGATTCACTCCGACCCAACCTGTGCTGTACTGGGCCAGAGGATCTCTGAGAGACTCACGCTCCTCAGGATATGTTTGTCTATGTGTAGGACAGGCGAGAGTGTACACCCGCCTCATCAATATGGACCAGCGAAGGCCTTTGGCAGGATATCACACACCAGCAGGTGGGATGTGCTCTCCAAAATGGACTTTGGACAGGGAATCTGCAATTGGATCTGACTGCTCCACACTGACTTCGGTAGTGTAGTCTTGATTGAGTTATTGATTTATTGTTGTCGCATGTACTGAGTTACAGTGAGAGATGTTTTGCATGCTGTACAGGCAGATTGGACCAAACAAAGTGCATCAGGATGGCAGAGCAGAGTTCAGAATACAGTATGACAGCTGCAGAGAAGGTGCAGAGAAAGAGATCAGAATTAACATTTAAGAAGTCCATTTGAAAGTCTGATAACAGTGGGAAAGAAGCTGTTCTTAAATTTATTTGTATGTTTATACAAATTTCTATATCTTCTGCCCCATCGGAAGAGGGTGGAAGAGAGTATAGCTGGGGTGGAGGAGACCTTTGATTTTGTTGGTTGCTTTCCCGAGGCAGCAGAAAATATCGATGGAGTCAATGGATAGAAGGCTGGTTTGGGTGATGGATGCGGCTTTGGGCAGGGAATCTGTAGGTTATTGCAGTCTTGGGAAGAGCAGTTGCCAAGCTACACTGTGATGCATCCAGATATGATGTTTCCTATGGTGCATCTATGAAAATTTAGATTTTTAATTCTAAAGTCTTTATAGACATGCTGAATTTCCTTAGCCTCCTGAGGAAGTAGACTCATTCTATGCTTTCTTGACTGTTGCTTTGACATGGCTGGACCAGGATGTTGGTTAATGTCACTCCCAGGGACTTGACGCTGTCAACCATCTCCATCTCAGCACCATTGCAGACAGGGGCGTGCCCTCCGATCTGCTTCCTGAAGTCAAGATCAACTCTTTTATTTTGTTGACATTGGGGGAGAGATTGTTGTCTTTACACCATGCCGCTAAGCACTCAATCTCTTTCCTGTACTCTGTCTCATCATTGTTTGTGATCTGACCTCCCATGGTAGTGTCAGCGGCAAACCTGTAAATGGAGTTGGGGTGAAATTTGGCCACATAGTCGTGAGTATATAAGGAGTACAGTTAGAGGCTGAGCAGGCAGCCGTACAGGGCACCGGTGTTGAGGATTATCATAGAGGAGTTGTTGTCGCCTATTCTTACTGATTGTAGTCTATGGGTCAGGAAGTCAAGGATCCAGTAACAGAGGGAGGAGTCGAGATCTAGTATCAGTGTTTAGAGACGAGTTTGTTTGGAATTATGGTGTTTAAGTTGGAACTGTAGTCAATAACTATGAATTTGATGTAAGTATCCTTGTCATCCATATATTGCAGAGGTGAGTGTAGGGCCAGAGAGATGGTGTCTGCCATGAACTTGTCGCATTGGTAGAAGAATTGCAAAGGATCAAGGTAATACACTAGACTGGAGTGCAGGTGAGCCAGGAGTAACCTCTCAAAGCACTTGATAATTATTCAGGTCAGAGCCACTGGTTGCACGCTGTATGATTTTCCTTCGGCACCAGTATTATGGTGGTCTTCTTAAAGCAGATGGGGACTTCAGATCGTAGGAAGGAGAGGTGAAAGATGTCAGTGAATACTCCCATCAGCTCGTCTACATAGGATCTGAGTGCACTGCTGGGGCTCCATCTGGGCCGGACACTTTCCGTAGGTTCCCTCTTAAGAAGGCTGATCTAACATCTGTGGCAGTGACCGAGGGTACAGATGCATTCAAGGCTGTTGGGCTAAGTGACATCATTTCACTGACCTTCTGTTCAAAGTGAACATACCATGTTTTGAGCTCATTGTGTAGGGGATGTACTGTTGCCCACAATTCTGTTCGACCTCACTTTGAGTCCATTATGTTGTGTAAGCCTTACCACAAAAAAAAGTGTCCATGTAGTTAGTCTGGGTCTCAAGCTTAGTTTGGTATTGACTCTTGATGGCTTTGCGAAGATCATACCTGGATCTCCTGTATAAGTCAGAGTCATCCCCGTGAATGCCTTACACCTGGACTTGAGTAGGGAGTGGGTCCCCCAGTTTATCTGTGGTTTCCTTTTGGGGAACGTTCAGATTAACTTCTTCGGCATGCAGCCTTCTACATACTTACTTATGTGGTTTGTAATGGTAGTGGCATACTCGTTTAGATTGGCTGCTGAGTTCTTGAGTATGGACCAGTCCACCAACTCTAAGCAGTCCCATAGAAACCCTTCCATTGCCTCAGACCAACATGACACTACTTACTGTATTGGGTCCTCACTGCTTCAATTTCTGCTTGTAAACTGAGAGGAGGAGCACACCATTGTGATCTGATTTTCCAAAATGCGGATGGGAGATGGAACATTCGGCATTGTTAATGTTTGTACAGAAATGATCAAGGATGTTCGGACTGCTGGTGGGATAGCAGACACGTTGATGGTATCTTGGTAACATGGTTTTAGACAATAGGTGCAGGAGTAGGCCATTCTGCCCTTCGAGCCTGCACCACCATTCAATATGATCATGGCTGATCATCCTTAATCAGTATCCTGTTCCTGCCTTATCTCCATAACTCTTGATTCCACTATCCTTAAGAGCTCTATCCAACTCTTTCTTAAATGAATCCAGAGACTGGGCCTCCACTGCCCTCTGGGGCAGAGCATTTCACACAGCCACCACTCTCTGGGTGAAGAAGTTTCTCCTCATCTTGTCCTAAATGGTCTACCCCGTATTTTTAAGCTCTAGTTCGGCACTCATCCATCAGTGGAAACATGTTTCCTGCCTCCAGAGTGTCCAATTCTTTAATAATCTTATATGTCTCAATCAGATCCCCTCTCAGTCTTCTAAACTCAAGGGTATACAAGCCCAGTCGCTCCAGTCTTTCAGTGTAAGGTAATCCCGCCATTCCAGGAATTGAACTTGTGAACCTACGCTGCACTCCCTCAATAGCCAGAATGTCTTTCCTCAAATTTGGAGACTAGAACTGCACACAGTACTCCCGGTGTGGTCTCACCAGGGCCCTGTACAGCTGCAGAAGAACCTCTTTGCTTCTATACTCAATCCCCCTTGTTATGAAGGCCAGCATGCTATTAGCCTTCTTCACTACCTGCTGTACCTGCATGCTTGCCTTCATTGACTGATATACTAGAACACCCAGATCTCTCTGTACTGCCCCTTTACCTAAATTGATTCCATTTAGGTAGTAATCTGCCTTCCTGTTCTTGCCACCAAAGTGAATAACCATACATTTATCCACATTAAACTGCATCAGCCATGCATCTGACCACTCACCTAACTTGTCCAGGTCACCCTGTAATCTCCTAACATCCTCATCACATTTCATCCTGCCACCCAGCTTAGTATCATCAGCAAATACCATCTTCTATATCATTAACATATATTGTAAAAAGCTGCGGTCCTAGTACTGATCCCTGCGGTACCCCACTGGTCACTGCCTGCCATTCCGAAATGGAGCTGTTTATCACTACTCTTTGTTTCCTATCAGCCAACCAACTTTCAATCCAATCTAGTACTTTGCCCCCAATACCATGCGTCCTAATTTTGCTCACTAACCTCCTATGTGGGACTTTATCAAAAGCTTTCTGAAAGTCCAGGTACACCACATCTACTGGATCTCCCTCGTCCATCTTCAGAGTTACATCCTCAAAAAATTCCAGAAGATGAGTCAAGCATGATTTCCCCTTCATAAATCCATGCTGACTCTGACCTATCCTGTTACTACTATCCAGATGTGTCGTAATTTCATCCTTTATAATTGACTCCAGCATCTTTCCCACCACTGAGGTCAGACTAACTGGTCTATAATTTCCTGCTTTCTCTCTCCCACCTTTCTTAAAAGGTGTGACAACATTAGCCACCCTCCAAAATGCAGGAACTGATCCCGAATCTATCGAACTCTGGAAAATAATCACCAACGCATCCATGATTTCCCGAGCCACCTCCTTCAGTACCCTGGGATGTAGACCATCAGGCCCCGGGGACTTATCAACCTTCAGACCTAACAGTCTCTCTAACACCAATTCCTGGCAAATATAAATTCCGTTAAGTTCAGGTCCTTCAGCCACTGTTACCTCAGGGAGATTGCTTGTGTCTTCCCCAGTGAACACAGATCTGAAGTACCAATTCAATTCTTCTGTCATTTCTTTGTTCCCCGTAATATATTCCCCTGTTTCTGTCTTCAAGGGCCCAATTTTAGTCTTCACCAATTTTTTGCTTTTCACATACCTAAAAAAGCTTTTACTATCCTCCTTTATATTATTGCCCAGTTTACCTTCGTATCTCATTTTTTCTCTGCGTATTTCCTTCTTAGTAATCCTCTGTTGTTCTTTAAAAGCTTCCCAGTCCTCCGTTTTCCCACTTATCTTTGCTATATATTGAGGTTAGCCCAGTTGAAATCACTGCTTAAGATGAACAAGCCCTCAGTTGTATACTTCATCAAGTGACTCTTCACTTCTGAATAGATGGGACGTAGAATGCTGTTAGGACAGTGGAAGTAGGAGGGACAGCACTTTACTGTATGATATTCTCGGTCCGGGCAGCTGCAACTTGCCCAGGGTCGCCACGTCTGAGCACCAGGAGGTGTCGATTAGGGAGCAGACCCCACCGCAACTTGCCTTGCCCAGAGTGATCCATTTGGTGAACTGAGAAAATCTTAGCTTGTAAGGTCTCGTCAGGTGTAGCAGGAGTGAGCCATGTCTCTGTGAAACAGAGCGCACAGCAATCTCTTAATTCCCTTTGGAAGGTAAGTTTAACTTTAAGTTCATCCATTTTGTTCTCAGTGGCTTGGACATTTACCAGGAACATGCTGGGGAGGGGGGTCCTTGAAACCCCGAAGGTTCAGTCTCACCTGAAATCTGGTGTGGCTCCCACATTTCTTGGATAGGTGTTTGCTCCTCGTCAATCCCGAGCACTGGTGAGGGAAGTCTGCTGTTCCGAGAGGTATCTGTATGCTACCAGTGGGGTCCTGAGCACCACTCATTGCTTTGAGAATTCCAAGGGGTCTTGTGGCTAGTTCGGTCGGGTCTCAGTTCCAGGTTTCCATGAGAAAGTCAGGCTTGCGAGAAGTCAGTAGGCCCTCTGTCAGCCTCGGCTTGCCATTCCAATGTTGGTAGTCAATCCTCATTGATTGTAGAATCTTTAAAGCTGTAAGAGAACATTTATGGTCATTCTGATAAACTTAGAATAGAAGTTAAGAAGAGCAGAATAATTATAACATATGTAAGAATAGGCAGCAGATGTCACCAGGCTCTTGTGCCATCTTGGAAAGTTCAGACATGCTCAATCAATGGGTGGGAATCAGAAAGCTTCCTGATCAGATCCAGAGTCAGGTGGGGCTGCCCACTCTCTCCTGCCTTGTTTCTATGTGTAGAGTCCTTTGCTGAATCCATCAGGAAGGATGCGAGGCTGAGACAGGTGACTATTCCAGGCAGTGGAGACCTCCAGCTCAAAGCTTCCCTGTACCTGGATGACATTACCATTTTCTGCTCGGATCCACTGTCAGTGCACAGACCCATGAGCATCTGAACTCTCCAAGGTAAATCGAGGCAAGAGCGACGCCATCTTCTTTGGAAATTGGGCCAACTATTTCTTTATCCCCTTCTCCATCAGGAGTGATTACCTGAAGGTGCTGGGTATTTGGTTCATAGGGGCTGAGGCATATACCTAAACGTGGGAAGTGTATTGCCAAGATGAGGCAGAAACTGGGCTTTTGGGATCACCACTCCCTCTCCATTGTGGGTAAAAACCTGGCCGTCAGGTATGAGGCACTCTCTCTGTTGTTGAACGTGGTGCATCTCAGGCATTTTCCCTAAACCTGTACTGCTGCAGTCACCCAAGTCATCTTTGATTTTGTTTGAAGGGGGAAGATGGACCAATTCCAAAGACATACCCTATATAAAGCATTGAACAAAGGGGGGAAGAATGTACTCAAATGTCATCCTCATCCTCATGATCATCTTCATGTGTGGCTGCATTAGGCTGTGCGTAGACCCTTGGTATACAAACACCAAGTGTCACTACTTACTGTTCTACCTGTCCCCAGTGTTATGAAAGATAATTTCTAAGATGTGCAGAAACAACTCTGTCCTTCAGTGTGATAAAGATTAGATTCCACCATCGGCTATTCCCATTGCTTTAGGCCACAATAAAATATTGAACAGCAAATTGCTATGTGTGAGTTTGTAAATCAGATTGTCCCTATAACTTTTCAGGTAATGTCGTTTCTCATCTTAACACTGAGAGATACACACAACCTCAGGAATGTTAGGTAGATCTCCATTCTTAAGCAATTCAGACATTTCTAATTTTGAATAATCTGTTTTAAATTCAAGTTCAAAATTATCTTAATTGGAAGGTTAAAGAAGAATACAGAAGATGAAAATAATGGATAAACTTTATAAAGGACTATAACAATACAAAAATAATGCCTTGTTACTTTGTAAACGACAAGTACAGTGGAAAAACTGGAAGGAATATCTGAAATAATTATATTGTACAAAGATTGAAGGAGGGAGGAATAACACGTTTCCTACACTACAATAGTGACTGCACTTCAAAAATACTTAATTGGTTGTGAAGTGGTTTGAGATGCCCTGAGGTTGTGTGAGCTGCTACATAAATGCAAGTTCT